>NW_028141946.1:14985000-15290000 GCF_025532165.1 Camponotus vicinus
TATACATTTACTTATCCATGCATATTTAATTGTTCCATATGAATAATTGCATCTTTTAATCGCAATTTTGATTTATCACTATAAAGTGAATTTACATCACATTCATCTTCCGCTGTTTGCGAAGGACCAGGTAAATTTTCCATTTTGTTCATTGTTAACTCACAAATTGTACACTCTGTATTCTACCGTTGCTAGCAACCGAATGACGAAATCTTGTTCGTCCGTTATACAATGGTCTTCCCCTTCTTTTATTTTTATTTATCGACCCTTCTAACGATCTTTTTCTACCTGCTTCGAAGGTTATAGAGTAGTTTAAAATAACGTATTATATTATTTTAAACTGCTTCGTAAAATATTTTATCTAATTGTGAACAAATGGATTACAATCAGAGAACGCAAACAAAAAAATGCATGGATAAATAAATGTGCACTTGAATAATAAATGTAAAAAAAAATATACAAAACGCATAAATATATATAATATACATTTTTATATTGTAAAAGTTATAATTAAAAAAAAAGTAAAAAAAATTTTTTTCCGAGACTCGAACCCGCAACGTTGGGACTATGAATCTAGCACTCTGCTGCTACGCTACGCGCTCTTCGATTTAAGGTCTTACTTACTTTGCTTATATCGAACTGAAATTTTTTAATATTTATTATTTTGCAAACGGTTGAAAAGCGCGTCTTATCCGTTTACAGGTATTCATTTCATATGCTACCCAACCGATACACCGAGTTTCGGCGAAATCGATTGGTAGCACACTGCGACCTCCTCTTGTAAGACAGTAATATAAGGCCGCGACACAAGTCCCACGAATCACAGCTTATCGGTCAAAGAGCGCTATTATAGTTGCATCTCCTCTAGCTTTTGCAAGGATCTTCAGAGTTCCATGTAATTAACCGCAGACAGTTAATTTTTTTTAATTCCATCATATATGTAACTATATACAGAACATTAAATCGATCAAATTTTTGAGAAATGATATTAAAATAAAAATTTAGTAGTTAATGGACATGACATTAAATTGACTGAAAATTGACTAAAAATTGATTGAAAATTGACTTATAATCGCCATAAAGTTGACTTGTAAGTCGACTTATTAACTGGCTGACAATCGACTATAGTCGAGTCATTTGTTGGCTGTTAGTCGACTTTAAGTTGACATTCAATCTGACTTTGAAATCGACTTTAGACTTTTTCTGTCGACTGACAATCAATTAACAGTCGACTTGATGCTGTTTGGGTACAAACATATATATTCGACATATAAACTGCCAAATCAAGCAACGCGATATAAAATATGAGAAAAAATATGCTAGATATAACCTAAATTAAAATCCTAAAAATAGCATATAAAGCATCTCAACGATATATTCCGGACCAATTTAGGATGTATTGTAGACGTTTCAAGAGTTATAAAATTTCCTATGGACATCCTGTAAATATCCTTAGGACTTTGAAATAAAATCTCCTGAGGATATATCTAGGCTTTATGTGAGGCGCTCATTTACTATTCCTCAGGACATCCTCAGAATGTACGAGGATTACAAACAGATATCCTCAGGATATCTCCTATATCCATGTAGGACGTCCTTAGGAGATCCAAAAGACGTCCGTGTGCTGTCTGGATAGTGATTAGTAATAGAATCATTGGTAAATTTCTTGTCTTATCAAGTGAGTGAATGAATGTGATTATGTTGAAGTTTATAAAAGAATACAGTTTATAAAAGAAAAAAGAACTTTCGATTAATTATTTAGTGTGGATCTCTGTCCCTTAGAACGTGAAATCTACGTTCAATTTGAGTGAAAGTTAGTTACGATCTGTCGGAAAATTCATTTCTCATGAAATTACAGCAATGCATCGAACAAGGTAACAATAACTATTCTTTGGTATTGTATGAAACCAGATTTCGGGATGTCAAATAAACAGTGTTAGAGAAAATTCGCGAAAGAGAGGGGTTTTTAGTGGGTAGGGAGTACCGAGTTTGTAATTCGACTTGGTACTCGAGTCCCATATAACTCACCGGACCGGCTTGTGAGTATGCATAAAATGCATTTTCCCCTTTCTCGTAAAAAAAAGTAAAATATAAGAAAATAATAATAATTAAAGTGAAAATGTATAATAATGAAAAGTAAATAATAATTTATATATAAGTAAGAGTAATAATAACTTCAAGTGAGTAAGTAAATGAGAGAGAGAGAGTGAGGGGGAGGGAGAGAGAGAGAGAGAGAGAGAGAGAGAGAGAGAGAGAGAGAGAGAGAGAGAGAGAGAGAGAGAGAGAGAGAGAGAATGAGAATTATGTATTCGCATGTGTGTGTATGTAGCGACCAGCTGATCGCAGCAGGCGCCCCCCGCGTAAGTACCCGCGTCTGACGGTGAATCGCGCCACCCTTGCCTGCCTCTTGTATCCAACCCATCATAAGTTACTATAATTACTTCCTTTAATAATTCAAAAACTAAGCGTCGGACGAAATTTTGCCAAAGGAAAAATCGTCTTAGAATTGACTCAAGAATGTGTTATTTCACGGATAATAGGGTTATTTTGAATCACCCTGTATATACCACATCCTAATATAATATTAACAGAGTATATCCAACTCCATAACTGTAAGACCAAGATCAGCTCCCAAAAAATTAATAAATCATGAAAAAAATAATTTTGCTCAATACTATCATTAAAATAATCATATCGTTATGAAATAATCTATTTTCGGTTCTTTAATCGGTCACTAGCGTGTTGTAGCCATTTCTTTATAATATTGTCTCGATGTCACTCTTAGGAATATTCTTTATTTTTGAAATAGTTTCTTCGATAGAAAATTTTATAATTAGATATATAGATTTTAAAGGAAAATTTATATGTAATATTAACATTTGCTTACCTGAAAACCAAAAAACTTAAATATTACCTATTAACTAACCGACAATGAGTTGGGAAATTAGGGTATCTCGAAATTTTCGCGTATTTTTTTGGCCAGACCAGAAATACTGCAATGCTAACTCATTCGATATTAAGAAATGTAATGTAGCTCTAATGAATTTACCCGGATCAGATCCTCCGACCATTTTTATTTCGCGAATCTATGAAAATAGATTACAATTTGAACATTATAAAGGAAAATATAATAAATAATCTGCTTACGTATAGTTTTTGTATTTCCAAAGATGTGACAAGATTTTCTTGAAATTGTTCAACCTCTTGGACAGTTTTTAAAGGAAATTCGACAAAAGATTTTCCCCTTCTTCCAGCGTTTCTGTATAATGCTTTGTCAACAAATTAATAATATGGTTCAACTTTGTATTGAGGCACTTGTAATATGTTACAAATCGGTCACTGGTACTAAAATTGAGTACGTACATTACATATATATAATACACGCATGATTATAATATTTGCATTATAAGATTGTAACAGAAGATATTTTTTCGTTATATGAGGTTAAAAGAAAATTTTATTGCTTCTAATTGAAGATCGTGTAATGTTGGATATTATTAAAGCATATGTTGTTTTATTCAATATATACAAGTAAAAACTATTAACTCTTAATATTCATTATAATTAAACTGTTTTTCTTCGTCTTTGTATCGATTATAAGCGAAATAACTACTTATACGATGAAATCGAAAACAGAACATAATTTCTTTTTGAATCTTCTTAATGACTGTTCTAATATATTGAAGTAGATTTTTTTAAGATATTCCATTTTGATGTACTTCCTGAGAAAATTATTAATATTACGTAATATATACATGTAAGTGTTATTTCTTTTTTATTTGCAATTCAACATAAATACAATAAGATATAAAGTATTAAGAACAATTCACATACTGTGCTTGAACAGGCATGAAAAAACCTTAACTCTTTTGTATCTCCGGGACATATATATCCCATCTACGAAAAAAATCATAACTTTTAAACAAATAATCCTATCGACTTTTTACTTTAGCTTGTTTTAAAGAAGAAGGTTCAAGCTACATGTGAAAAAACCACGCACTTTGAAATGTAATGTTTACAATAAAATATAATTATCTAAACTTTGCAAAAAAATCAAACTTTTAGAGAATGAAGATGAACCATATATTAATCGAAAAATTATAGAATTTATGCGCTAATTATATCAACTTAAAGTTTTATTTAAATATGATTACAACTTTATTATGATAAATATTATAATATATATATTTTATATGTATAATCAAAGTAAACGCGTGCGACAGATATCAAAGTCTCGCGGCAGATGCGCGGTTTGCAAAAAAAGTGTATAACAACGTTACGAATCGAACGTGTGTGTGTATATTCAGGAAAAAACATAATATATATTTAAAAGAATAAAATCTTAAAAGAATAAGATCATATTTTAAATATATTGATAGTTAAGCTTTTCATAGTCGCCATCTTGAATCTCCCATTTTGAATTTAAATTTTGATGATAAATTTGGAATCAGCACCCCCAAAAACCTATAAAACTGTTTTCATATAAAACACATCTCTTTTGGGAAAGGCGGAAGTACGAAAGGGTTAATAAAGAAATTAATTATGATGTATCTACTATTTCATCGCCCAAGTAATTTCTATTCATTGTTAATCGAATTGATATCTGTTCGGGAATTCTGTAAATGTTACACGAAGGACAGATAGAATATGTTTTCGTGATTAATACGTGATAGAAAAGTCATGATTCGCGACGCAATCCTGCCAAATTGAATCGATAATCGGATCGATGGCGCCATCCTTGTGCTACCCTGCGAACCTTTCCGTCCCCGCGCCACTCCTCACCGCTGTAAGTGTGTGCCACGCGACAATTGCACGACGCGTATGAATACACGGTATTAGCCCATGATTTAATCGCGTTATTCGAGGTGCCAATCCGCGATTGGCTAACCGGATCGATTGTCCTGGCACATCCTTCTTCTCGCAATCCTTGCCTTCAGAACGAGTCTGAGGGTGCTGTGCAAGAGACGTTCGATCGCTCAAGTTTTCTGATTGTCGATTGCATTTACAATCAGGAAAAGTCCGAGTAATGTTCTCTCGGATATTTACCGCATTTCGCGTTGCTAAACGGAAGTGTCATAAGTGAAGTGCGCCGACTTTTCGCCGCCGAATTCTCGTGCGTAGATCTCCACGTGCCGATCACGAAGCTACCAGAGTTCGGCCATCTTGTCGTGTCTTTGCTCATGTCGTAATTGCTCGTTGTAATCGACGGCTTTATTGTATATTCAAGTGATCAATTCGTACGAATATTAATTAATGCATGAGTTATAATGGCGACAGACTGCCTCCGTAAGAAAGTGTTAATCGTGTGCGATATTGTCCACTTCAATGTACATTGTAACGGCATCAATGTTATTTTATGTCTACTTGAGCGAACATTCTTGTGAGCACTTGTTCTCAATTATTCATTTAAAGGAATCATTTCTGTTGTAAACTGTACGCGTTCGGTGACATCCGCTCGCCCTTGCGACAGATTTCTCGCATTTCGCAACTGTGAATTTATGTACTGTGCACGAGTGAGGAACAATCACTCGTCAATGAAATCATTTGCGAACCTTGAAAGTGAATTTATTAACAGTTACCATTCCGGTTCGCACGTCGTATTCTTCTCGGGATAGTTCCAGCCTGTTGAGGAACATTTCTATTCACAAAACAATATCGAAAAAAGAAATAAAAACGAAGGTAAGTTTTTAATAATAACGAATATTAAACATTATTTTTTTGTTTCTATGCACCCATACAGCACAGGTATATCCGGAGTATACAGGGTTTAGCAAAAGTGTGGAAACCCCTTAATATTTCGAAAAATACGCATTTAAAAAAAAAATGTTTCATACAAAAGTTATAGGGTTTTATGTGGCGCATTACACAGCAACATTATTATGACCTCGAATAGCGTTGTCAAGGTTATGTGAAGGTCACCTCCAACTTTTTAAATGGGACACCCTATATGCTTTTGCATATTCTTGTAGCTTATCTCGAGAGCTTTCTAAAACACTATAATTAAGTTAGTTTTCATTAAGTACTATCCGAGTTATGAGACTTGAAATCATTTCTTAATTTTACATAAACCGTAAAATATCTAGTAAAATATTCATTTTTCGATTATCTTACCTTAATACTTTTATGTACAAAATAATGAGAGGAATCAATTGGTGTAAAGAAAAAACATAGTTGTTTTTAGAAAAAAAAATGTAATTGTTAATTGCAAATTACATATTTTTTCTTAGAAACAACTATGTTTTTTCTTTACACCAATTGATTCCTCTCATTATTTTGTACATAAAAGTATTAAGGTAAGATAATCGAAAAATGAATATTTTACTAGATATTTTATGGTTTATGTAAAATTAAGAAATGATTTCAAGCCTCATAACTCGGAAAGTACTTAATGAAAACTAACTTAATTATAGTGTTTTGGAAAGCTCTCGAGATAAGCTACAAGAATATGCAAAAGCATATAGGGTGTCCCGTTTAAAAAGTTGGAGGTGACCTTCACATAACCTTGACAACGCTATTCGAGGTCATAATAATGTTGCTGTGTAATGCGCCACATAAAACCCTATAACTTTTGTATAAAACATTTTTTCTAAAAATGCGTATTTTTCGAAACATTAAGGGGTTTCCACACTTTTGGCAAACCCTGTATATGCAGTATATCGCAAACGTAGATTGTGTATATTTCATTAATTCGAAATACGTACTATGATATTTTGAGAATGTACGGCGGATGTTTCCATGCTGCTGTAGAAACCTTCTCACAATCAGTATATATTGAGAAGATTTCTTGGTATATTGAGCATATTTTTAGAATATTTTAAGCATACACAATAAATAATTTTATGTTAAATTTAACATATTTCACATGTCCCAATTTATCCACTTTAATTTTAATGTTAATTTAACAGAAGGCAAGTATGTAAATAAATAACACAAGTAATATGTGAAAAATTAACACCAAAATGTAACACTTAAGCATTATCTGAAAATAAAGTTCATGTTAAATTAACATATTTATAATGCTAAATTTAATTAAAAGAAAATGTTATTCTTACATTTTTTAGAAGTAGTTATTTAAAGATTTTGATAAAATTACAATGTTAAATTTACATAATTGATGTGTTAAGAATTCTATATTTTAACGCAAATAAAAATGTTAACGTTACATTTTCAAAATGTTAATTAATATATTATTAGTTTTATATTATTATTATACTATTATTATTATTATATTATTATTATTATTATTATTATTATTATTATTATTATTATATTATTATTATCGTTGCAGTAATACTACAATGTTATTTATTGTTAAAAAATAACACATTTTTCTGCACAAATTATTTTATTCAATGTTACATGTTCAATGATACATTACGTAATAAAAATAAATTCATATCAAAAAATTAGAAAGAAAATGGCATAAGAGCCAACGCGCGGTAGTTGGAGCGCAGAGAAGCAACAACACTTCTTTCTTTTTTCAATATTAGTTTATTAAAAAACACATTATAATAACAAAAAACGAACGTTTCGGATCATCTCTTGATCCTTCTTCAGCGCGATGTTAACAATTTATATTACAGATAGTGACGCGTTAAACGTTCTTAAACGAATTTGTTCTCGACGCGTAGGTGACGCTAAATTGCATCCCGCGGAGGTTTAGTAAGCGCTCTGCTTCCAACAGTCAATTATATATACTATAGTTATGCTATGCGACGTCATAGCAGATCAGATTCCGCGCTTTTTACAATTAATAATATAGTATGCCGCTGTGCGCATAGTGACGAACGTTCGTCATCGAATCTCGAATCGACATGGGGCGCACAGCGGCATACTATATTATTAATTGTAAAAAGCGCGGAATCTGATCTGCTGTGACGTCGCATAGCATAACTATAGTATATATAATTGACTGTTGGAAGCAGAGCGCTTACTAGACCTCCGCGGGATGCAATTTAGCGTCACCTACGCGTCGAGAACAAATTCGTTTAATGTAACGCGTCACTATCTGTAATATAAATTGTTAACATCGCGCTGAAAAAGGATCAAAAGATGATCCGAAACGTTCGCTTTTTGTTATTATAATGTGTTTTTTAATAAACTAATATTGAAAAAAGAAAGAAGTGTTATTGCTTCTCTGCGCTCCAACTACCGCGCGTTGGCTCTTATGCCATTTTCTTTTTAATTTTTTGATTACTTGAACCAAATCTCTAATTATTAAAATTAAATTCATATCATACATAACTTTTGTTACATAATCATATACATAAGCTTTTTTGCGTACGTTTTTATACTTTATGTTATAATTTTTTTAATTGTAAAATTTTTATAATTTTTATACATTATATTTTTATAATCTGTTTATAATCTATATCTGCTTATAATTTATTTTTATAATTCCTTATCTGATTAACTGAAAAATTCTTAGTTTTATTTTTTTATACAAAATTACAAATTTTTTTAAAATTACAAATTACAAAAAATACTCGATTATAATAACTATATCATTTTTTGATGTTGTATACATTTCCAAAGCTTTGGTAAATGGAAAATTGACCATTTTCATTATAAGTAAAGAAGAATTATTTTTTTATGACGTATCCTAAATTTAGTGGAGAAATATCAACAGTAGATACCTATAATCAGAGATGCGCCAATGGCGAACAGTTTTTGATTGGTCATTTGTAAAATCACGTGGTTTTTCCGCCATCTTGTACCCCATGACGTCATTAATGACGTTACTGATGATGTTTATTGACGTCATGCTAATTGTTGCTCGTGTTAAATCTGAGTAAGGTCTTGTTTTTTCATGTATTATGTAATATTATAAGTTCATAACAATAATCTCAATTAGCTTCCATAAATTTTTTTTAAATTAAGAAAGATTGTTTTACTAGGAACAAGCACGGCTGTGTTCCAAAATTCACTGCCAGTACTGAAAAGCTATGGTGTACGTCACGTAAACTATAGATTTTCAGTATTGAATTTTGGAACGCAGCCCACATGTGATGTCAATGACGTCATAGGGTACAAGATGGCGGATAGAAATCGTGATGGGGAGTCATTGGCGCATCTCTGATTATAGGTCTTTAATCAACAGTACTCCAACTTTCATATAAAACAAATATTATAGAATTTACAGAAAAAAGTAATTTTGTTTTGGAAACTTTTCAGAAAAAGATGTAATACATATAAACTTATTTAATCTTAAATTTGTATCTCTCAGTTGGACGCTTTTTCCAACGTAAATAAATGTCTCAAGTGTAATATTGAAATGCTTTGCAATTATTGCTGCATAGTTTGTAGATTTCATACGTTCCTTTTTAAAATTTTGGAGGATTGACTGTTCCTCCAAAAAATTACATTTATTTTTTCATTCGGAGATAATATATTTTTGATGATGTAACTATAAAGTAAATGTAATATCTTTAAAGCTTTTTAATTTATGAGCTAAATCTTTAAAATAACCATTTTTGCCTTCCAATCGCATAGTCCAGTAAGCTTTTGAAGGGCCCATTTTTTCTATTATTAATGCGTAATGATATGATTTTTTGGTGTTAAAGGAACAAAAAATTCTTTGATTAAAAGTTCATGATATTTTTTTATCGTTATTTGTAAATCATGTAATATATTAGGCGTAATTTTTGGCGATAAAGTAATCTTTAATATTTTTATAAGTAATAAAATTATTTTCCATTTATTAAAATTTTCGCTAAGTTTTGGAACTATATCTTCTAGAATTAAAGACAAAAAAGTAACAAAGAGTTTGTGCTGCACGTTGTCCAATTGAATTTGAATTTTTATTAAAATGTATAATGCTTGGAAGGTTTTTTCTATTACATAAGTCATAATCAAACGCTTGTACTTTATCATTCAAATCATTTAAAGTGATAAGTCCAGATTTATTACAAAAATCTATAAATAACTTTAAGTTTCTGTGGCAAATGCCCTCCAAAAAATCATACATTATATCAATTATGTTAAGATTTTCGGAAATTTTAAAATAAGTTAATTTTATCAGAGCACTTTTATGTTTTATTCCAAAAAAATTAATTGTATCGCTGTTCGCATAATTTCGTTGATATGATAAATGACAAAAAATTTTTGTTGTTCGTAATAAATTTGAATCTGCAACACATATTTTTTGGGCATGTTCTTTATACATTGTACAAATTTCACAATAGTGATGAAAATTGAAAGATTCATTCATACTAAGCAACATAGTTCCGGCTAAATTATTACAAGATAAAGATAATAACTTGGATATTAATGTACTTTTCATATAAGTGTTCAAAGATTCAATAAATATTCTTTGCTCTCCTAGAATTTTAATATCATTTACAATTACCTCTAATACAGGATTTAAGCCAAATTCTTTAATATTAATATTATAACTTAAAGCTACTAAAAAAATATTTTGTAACATTGAATTAATATGAATAGGAAAGTTATTAATTGTAAAATAAAACGCTCCGATTTTATGAATTCCAGCTTTTGCTTTTTAAAAGACTGCATACTTCGAATTCATCGAAATAAAATTGAATCTGAATTGCATTCTTATTGAAAAAAAAAGGATTAGTTTTATAAACTGTACCATAAATGAATCAGTATAAGCATTATTATTTTCAAAAATATTATTTGTAAAGAATTGTTGAACAGCTTCATTATTTAATACAAATTGAAGAGTCTCTAGTAGAGATATGTACGTAAAAGTACGTGTAACTGGAACTTGTCTATAGTATTGTGCTGTATTATCGTATTTTTTTCCATTTTGATATCATGAGCTTTCTGAATAGGCTGCACAAAATTTTTTGGCAAATTTTTATTTCGTTTATATATAGTCATGTAATTTTCAAATGCATATCTAAAGTCGAGAACAAGATTTTGACGTTCATTTAAATGTGAATGTGATATAATATCGTCAATGAGTGGAAAAATTAAGTTTGATGTTGTTTCTTAAATACTTGTCATAACAAGATCAGACAAACCTAAAGAATATAAGTGTATTACGTAATTCGATATATTTTCTTGCATTAGTTGCTTTTTCTCGGTATCTGACTTATCTGATGTTACAATTTCATTTTCAATCGAATTACAACTATCATTAATATTAATCTGTTCAAAAATCTCAACATTTTTGTCGCTTGTTTTTTCATAATCGTTACTTGTAGAAAGTATATTTTCTTTTTGGAGAATACATTTTTTCAAGTGCTTTGTAAAGCCACAATATGTTCTAAAAACAGCAAGACAATCTATATGACCTGTACATTTTAAAATAAGATTAGAGCTCTCAAACAAAATATGTACATTACGTAAGTGATGGCTTATATCTTTAATCTGTAATGTTTTATACTTGCATAAGTAACACTGAAAAGACATTTTTAATTACAATTACGTAGGAAAAAGCATACAAAAAGGAAAAATGTGAAATTTATAATTATTATTATTATATTATAATCTTATTTCTTTAAATAAACAAAAAATGATATATATGTATATATATTTTTTTTCTTTTGATATTCACGTTTTTACTAACAAAAATAATTGTAACAAAATGATAATATTAATAACTGTAATAATATTGTTACGTCCGCGGGACAATATATCTCGAACGCGCGCGTACTAAGAACGGCGGTCGCGGATCGCGTTAAATGACAAGACACTTTTAAGAGTAACAAAGAACTTTAATAACTGAACACAGAACACACACACGAACAACAGATTCACAACGTATTTATATCACAATTATCGCTCGTAAACCGAAACGCGTCCGTATAGCTTGACAGCTATTTTCCGACTCCGTTTGACATCTGAATCCACAATATCCCGGAGACGATCTTCTCTTTTGCCGCAACGAGCGGTCGCACGACGCGGCACCGAAACACGAAGCAGGGACGTAACACTTCCCCTTCCGTTCCAAAAATTGTCGCCACGACAATCGTTTAATAATGGATTGACCGCTATCCAAACGTTAACTCCAGGGTATCCCAACGACTTCCTGCTCTACCCTGAGCTGCTGCCACAGGTTACCGAGCGCCGCTGTACTTGGTCCCAATCAACTTCCTCAGGATACAGCCAAATCTCACTAGGGAACTAGACGGTCTCTTGCTCTACCCTGAGCTACTGCCACAGGTTACCGAGCGCCGTCAATTTTGCTTCCCAACAACTGCACAATTCCAAAGATGCCGACGTCCTTATTCGAAAAATCGCCTTTCCCCGGGATCTATGGATAAGGGGGGGAGGGTAATTGCCGTGGACCCATCGTCCACAGGGGACTCCCCAAATCCCTGCCTCGGCATTCGCCCTCCGGCCCGCGGGAAAACCACGGCTCAAAAACCGCGGGCAAGGCAGACTTCTGAGAAAAAGAAGTACTTTCCATGGTCTGGACGTCCACTTCCTTAAAGGCCACCCATAACACAAATATTTCTGAAAAAGAAAAATAATCAAACGAACATCAAAATCATAAAAGAAAATTGAGTATCAAGTTTTTAATCAAAAATCTTTCTTCTAAAATACGGAGCCAATCTATCCGCATGAACAACCTTATATCGATGTTTATTAGATTTCTGTATCCTAAAAACAACATCACTAAGCTTCGTAATTACCCTATAAGGACCCTCCCAATTTTTCTGTAACTTAGGAGTCCTACCTTTAATTCTACGAGGATTGAAAAACCAAACCTCCTGACCTTCCTTAAAATGTAACCGTCTAACTTTTTCATCATAACGAGTCTTGGCTCGAAGGGAATGAATATTTAAACTCTGCCTTACATTTCCATGGATACCCTCTAATTTATGCCTAAGTTTCTGAACGAAACTTCCAAAAGAATTAACTCTTTCGTTTCCTGGAGGAACACCTCTAATTAAATCTAAAGGTAACCTTAGATCCTTCCCGAAATATAATTCTGCAGGGGAATATCCTGTGGCCTCATGCCTCGAAGATCGATAAGCTAAAAGATACAAGGCGACCCATTTATCCCAATCTCTCTGATTCAAAGAAACAAACTTGGCCAAATATTCTAAGATTGTTCGATGATGTCTTTCAACCTGCCCATCCGATTGAGGATGTAAAGCAGTAGTTCTAGTTTTCTTGATCCCTAATAAGGATAAAGTCTCTCGGAAAAGTCTCATTCAAAATTCCTCCCCTGATCGGTATGAACTTCTAAAGGAATTCCGAAACGAGAAACTATTTGATCCACAAAAACTTCCGCTACAACTCTAGCTCTAATACTTTTAAGCGGAAGAGCTTCGACCCATTTAGAAAAACAATCTATTACTACCAATAAATACCGATTTCCTTTCGAAGAACGGGGAAGAGGACCAAGAATATCCATCTGAATTCTCTCAAACGGAGCTCCCGAATTGAAGACTTATAAAGGAGATTTTCCTTTTCCAGTAGGGCCTTTCTTAGCTATGCATAGGTCGCAAGAACGACACCAATCTTCAACATCCATTTTACAGCCCAATAAAATCGTTTCCGAATTTTATCCAAAGTCTTATTCACACCAAAATGTCCACCAGAAGCTACATCATGAGCCAATTCCAAAATCTGGGCTATGCATTTCCTCGGAACAACAATCTGAAAAATAATCTTCTTTAAATTTGGAGATTCCCATTTCTTAAAAAGAACCCCATCTTTAACAAATAAGGAATCCCAATAGGACCAATATATCTTCGCCGAATTATCAAGAGCAAAAATCTCCTGTCGAAGAGGACGCCTATCTTCTTGCTTTGCTTGCAAGAAAATCGAAACGACCGAATCCTCCAATTGAAGTTTCCTCCAATCCACGGGACTATCCTCTGAAAAAGTTATTCGTCCTAATAATTTTTCCCTAAATTCTATTTTGTTGCAATAATTGCATCGATTTTCCGCACAAGGCCGCCTCGATAAACCATCGGCATTCAAGTGTAAACGCCCTTTACGATGAATCACTTCAAATTCGTATTGTTGAAGTCTCTCCATCCAGCGAGCTAACTGGCCCTCTAAATCTTTAAAAGATAAAAGCCAACGAAGGGAAATATGATCTGTGAGAATTAAAAATTTCCTTCCATACAAATAATGATGAAAAGATTTAACTGAGTCTACAATGGCTAAAAGTTCCCTACGCGTAACACAATAATTCCTCTCTGTTTTAGTCAAAATCCGACTGTAATAGGCAATGACTTTTTCAGAATCACCCTGAATCTGCGATAAAACTGCCCCTATCCCATGATTCGAAGCATCAGTATCTAAAATAAAGTCTTCAAACTCGTTTGGGAAAGACAAAATCCTTGAAGAAACTAATCTTTCCTTTAATTTGTCAAAAGCCTCTTGACATTCCTGTGTCCAATTAAACTTAATTCGATCCCCAGTCAGATCAAATAAGGGTTTAGCTACTAACGAAAAATCTTTAACAAATTTCCTATAGTAGGAACAAAATCCCAGAAAACTTCGAATTTGTTTTTTATTCAGAGGAACTGGCCAATCCTTTACCGCGCTAATTTTCTCCGGGTCCGTAGAGATTCCCTGCTCGGAAATGACATGACCCAAATAATTGACTTTTTTATTAAAAAGAGAACATTTATTTTCAAGTTGGCAGAACGAAACTGAAGAAAGACTTTCCTTAAATTACCAATCATTTCTTCGAATGTTTTACTAAAAACAATTATATCGTCCAAATAAACGAAACAGATTTTAAATAAAACCTCACGAAGAACCTTTTCCATTAAACGCTCGAACGTAGCTGGTGCGTTGCACAGACCAAAAGGCATCACGGTGAACTGCCACAGTCCGTTCCCGACAGAAAAAGCTGTCTTTCCCTTGTCTTCAGGACGAAGCTTCACTTGCCAATACCCACTCTTCAGATCTAATGTAGAGAACCAAGAGTTTCCCGAAAGCTGGTCAAGGATATCTTCTATTCTTGGCAAGGGATAAGAGTCCTTGATAGTAACCGCATTCAGCTTCCTGTAATCAACACAAAATCTTAACGAACCATCCTTTTTCTTCACTAAAACCGCAGGAGACACTCAAGGGCTATTTGATTCTTCGATGATACCCTGACGCTTCATATCTTCTATAATCCCACTCACTTCTTTTCTAAGGTGAATTGGAATTCGACGAGGAGCTTGTTTAATAGGATTTGAATTATTTAAATTAATTGCATGTTCCAAAATTTTACAATTCCCAGGAGTAACATTATCGAAGAAAACATCCCGAAATTCCCATAAGAATTTTGCAAAAATATCCTTTTGCAGCGAATTCAAATTTTCCGAATTTAAAGCAAAAAGCTCCTCAAGAAAATCAGGCACTATTACAGAAGAAGTTACACGCGAACAAGAAAACGTTTCAGAACCTTGACTCCCGAAAATTGAATAAAAAATTCCCAACAAATTGTTTTTTTCAAGAAAATCTATTCCCAAAATACACTCGTCCGAAATATCCGCCACTAGCATCGGAATTCTCATTTCAGGACATCTCCCTAAATTGGGTATATAAGACAACAACCCTTCACTAAGATTCTAGATTTAGATCTTTCTACCATATTCCTATTTAAAATGGAAACATCGGAACCCGTATCAATTTTAAAAACACAATCCTTACCATCTAATATCCCTTTAAAACAAAAAGGGGTCTCGGAAATAATTCTACTTAACCGAAAACTTTTTTTATAAATCGAATTAACTTTATTTATTTCCGGGGCGCAACGTTATTTTTACTTTTGTTAATGTTTTCAAATTTGTTTCCATTAAAATCGCCATTATTCCTTCTGTCATTACCGGAGAAATTACTAAAATTCCGATTTCCATATTTTTTTGGAAAACAACCCTCCTGAATGACCTTCACGGCCATTGCCCTCTCTACGGCAGATTTCAGAGAAGAGACGTTCTCCAACTGCAACGTTCTCTTCAAGAAACCGTCAGATAATGCGGTAACAAACTGCGCGCACGCGATTTTGTCTCTCACCTCATGAGAGCACTCCGGATACGCCAACCGCGATAATCTCTCTAAATCGGCAGCCAAAGAAGGCAAATCTTCCGACGATTTCTGCTTTCTATTTGTGAACTGAGTATAGTAGGTTTGCGCCAAATGCGCTTCTCCAAAACGGAGTTCTAACTTATTTTTCAACACTTCGAAAGAGAGATTTTCAATTTCTAGTACACCGTCCAAAACCGAACGCGCCTTTCCTCTCAAATTCGAAGCTAACGCTACCGTTTTTAACGAATCGTTCCACCCGTTAGCGCGCGCTATCAAATTGAATTGAGCAAAATATTCCCTTAACGGAACACTCCCGTCAAAAATATCCGATTTCAACTTATAACCGATCTCGTTTATTACTCTCCGGTCTCTATTTTCTTCTACCATAGGAGATTCTCTTAATTGGAAATGACTTAGCTGGTTTAAATGCGGCTCCCATTGCTCCGTCAACCGACGAATCTCCTCATCGCGTTGTTGTAGAAGCGCCTCAAAATTGTCCCTTTGCTGCCGTTGCTCCTGTCGCAATTGGTGAATCTCTTGCAACGCAGCCTGTAACGCCGTGGTTTCCGCCGCCTTGAGGGGCGTAGCGGCCCGCATCCTTTTCCGCGCGACCGTTGCCGCCGGAGGGTCCGCAACTTCCACATTCTCATTCCCTTCGCCGGAAGCCATCACAAGATTCAAGTATTCACAAAATTCTCTGGGTTTCACTCCCAAATTCGTCCGTCTATCCCGGACGAGCCCCCAAAATGTTACGTCCGCGGGACGATATATCTCGAACGCGCGCGTACTAAGAACGGCGGTCGCGGATCGCGTTAAATGACAAGACACTTTTAAAAGTAACAAAGAACTTTAATAACTGAACACAGAACACACACACGAACAACAGATTCACAACGTATTTATATCACAATTATCGCTCGTAAACCGAAACGCGTCCGTATAGCTTGACAGCTATTTTCCGACTCCGTTTGACATTTGAATCCACAATATCCCGGAGACGATCTTCTCTTTTGCCGCAACGAGCGGTCGCACGACGCGGCACCGAAACACGAAGCAGGGACGTAACAATATTATAACTGTAATAATTGTAATAACTGTTTGTTATTACAATGCGTTCATAAATTTTTGCATGAATGTCAATTTTCAATACTTTAATACTTATATATTTTTTTCTATAATCTTTTAAACAATATAAGAAATATTATTATATTTTTCTTATAATTGTTTGGATAGTACCTTTAATTTGACGATAATTTGTTTTCTGTAATCTAAGATTTCGTGTGTACTTTAATCAGTTTGCTCGTACATTTACTTGGAATTGTGTAAAAATAATGTTGTAGAAAAATCTAAAAATTTTTAAGATCGTTTTCAAATTCCACATGAAAAGCGTAGTCCTTGAAAAGGTAATCAATTGATTTAATAATGTCGTTCGTTGGTAATAAAATAAATTTCTTGTCCACTTCAAGAAAATATTGTTTGGGTGCTACTTTATTAGGACCAATAACGATAATTCTTGGTTGATTACCGTACAATAATCGTAATATAATATTAATTATCTTATACAGAATGCAACACCCTTGCGTTCATTTGCAAACATATACGTTTTTCCCTCAAAAAATCATGCATGTTAATAATATCCTCTAACAAATAATATTCTAATAACATGTATAATTTATCAATTCGTAAATAAATAAAGTACATCTTGTTGCTCAACGGAAACCGCGAGAAGGTGGTGGTCTCCTCCGTCAAGAGGAAATATAAAAAATGTTTTCTTAGAAAATCTAAGAAAAGATTTTTGTACATTTCCAAAGAATACAGAGGATAGAACAGAGGATAGTTATAGAAAAGATAGAGATATAAAATAAATATAAAAAGATATAAAATTTAAATGAATATAAAGAATAGAACATAGAAAAAGCACAAAACCAGAAAAAAGCGCACATGTTTCACTTAATATAATATCAAGAAAATAATGTGCATATATATATATATATATATATATATATATATTTTTTCAATCACCCTGTATATATATATATATATATATATATATATATATATATATATGTATATATATATATATATATACAGGGTGACCCATTTTAACTTAGGCAGCCAAATAACTCGAAAAATAAGCAAGATAGAGAAAAATGTTTTAGACAAAAGTTGTATGGTTTCGAGGGGGCCATAAGATGGTATCATTGGTTTGACCTTGAAGAGTCATTTGAAGGTCACGTGAAGGTCACTTCAATTTTTTTAAATGGAATACCCTATATATTTTTGTACATTCTTGTAGCTTATTTCGAGAGCTTTCCAAAACACTATAATTAAGTACCTTTCCGTTAAGTACTTTTTGAGTTATGATGCTTGAAATAATTTCTTAATTTTACATAAACCGTAAAATATCTTGTAAAATATTCATTTTTCGATTATCTTACCTTAATACTTTTACGTACAAAATAATGAGAGGAATCAATTGGTGTAAAGAAAACACATAGTTGTTTTTAAGAAAAAATATGGAATTGTTAATTGCAAATTACATTGATTCCTCTCATTATTTTGTACATAAAACTATTAAGGTAAGGTAATCGAAAAATGAATATTTTACAAGATATTTTACGGTTTATGTAAAATTAAGAAATTATTTCAAGCCTCATAACTCAAAAAGTACTTAACGAAAATGTACTTAATTATAGTGTTTTGGAAAGCTCTCGAGATGAGCTACAAGAATGTACAAAAATATATAGGATGTTCCATTTAAAAAAATTGAAGTGACCTTCACGTGACCTTCAAATGACTCTTCAAGGTCAAACCAATGATACCATCTTATGGCCCCCTCGAAACCATACAACTTTTGTCTAAAACATTTTTCTCTATCTTGCTTATTTTTCGAGTTATTTGGCTGCCTAAGTTAAAATGGGTCACCCTGTATATATATATATATATATATATATACAGGGTGGCCCATTCTAATCCATCCAGTCGAATATCTCGAAAACCAAACCCAGGAGAGAAAAATGTTTCAGACAAAAGTTGTTTGGTTTCGAGGGGGCCATAAGATGATACCATCGGTTTGACCATGAAGAGTCATTTGAAGGTCACGTGAAGGTCACCTCCAACTTTTTAAATGGGATACCCTATATGCTTTTGCATATTCTTGTAGCTTATCTCGAGAGCTTTCCAAAACACTATAATTAAGTACCTTTTCGTTAAGTACTTTTTGAGTTATGAGGCTTGAAATAATTTCTTAATTTTACATAAACCGTAAAATATCTTGTAAAATATTCATTTTCCGATTATCTTACCTTAATACTTTTACGTACAAAATAATGAGAGGAATCAATTGGTGTAAAGAAAACACATAGTTGTTTTGAAGAAAAAATATGTAATTTGCAATTAATTCCATATTTTTTCTTAAAAACAATTATGTGTTTTCTTTACACCAATTGATTCCTCTCATTATTTTGTACATAAAAGTATTAAGGTAATATAATCGAAAAATGAATATTTTACAAGATATTTTACGGTTTATGTAAAATTAAGAAATTATTTCAAGCCTCATAACTCAAAAAGTACTTAACGAAAAGGTACTTAATTATAGTGTTTTGGAAAGCTTTCGAGATAAGCTACAAGAATATGCAATAAAAAATAGGTGGTTTCATTTAAGAAATTAAAGATGTCCTTGACCTCACCTTAACGATGCCATCCAAGGTCAAACCAATGACACCATCTTATGTTCCCCTCAAAACCATACAATTTTTGTCGAAAACGTTTTTCTCTAAAATGCTTAGTTTTTGAAAGAAAAGGGGTGTACGTGTGGTCTAGGACACCCTGTATATATATATATATATATATATATATATATATATATATATATATACAGGGTGACCCATTTTAACTTAGGCAGCCAAATAACTCGAAAAATAAGCAAGATAGAGAAAAATGTTTTAGACAAAAGTTGTATGGTTTCGAGGGGGCCATAAGATGGTATCATTGGTTTGACCTTGAAGAGTCATTTGAAGGTCACGTGAAGGTCACTTCAATTGTTTTAAATGGAACATCCTATATATTTTTGTACATTCTTGTAGCTCATCTCGAGAGCTTTCCAAAACACTATAATTAAGTACATTTTCGTTAAGTACTTTTTGAGTTATGAGGCTTGAAATAATTTCTTAATTTTACATAAACCGTAAAATATCTTGTAAAATATTCATTTTTCGATTACCTTACCTTAATAGTTTTATGTACAAAATAATGAGAGGAATCAATTGGTGTAAAGAAAACACATAGTTGTTTCGAAGAAAAAATATGTAATTTGCAATTAACAATTCCATATTTTTTCTTAAAAACAACTATGTGTTTTCTTTACACCAATTGATTCCTCTCATTATTTTGTACATAAAAGTATTAAGGTAAGATAATCGAAAAATGAATATTTTACAAGATATTTTACGGTTTATGTAAAATTAAGAAATTATTTCAAGCATCATAACTCAAAAAGTACTTAACGGAAAGGTACTTAATTATAGTGTTTTGGAAAGCTCTCGAAATAAGCTACAAGAATGTACAAAAATATATAGGGTATTCCATTTAAAAAAATTGAAGTGACCTTCACGTGACCTTCAAATGACTCTTCAAGGTTAAACCAATGATACCATCTTATGGCCCCCTCGAAACCATACAACTTTTGTCTAAAACATTTTTCTCTATCTTGCTTATTTTTCGAGTTATTTGGCTGCCTAAGTTAAAATGGGTCACCCTGTATATATATATATACAGGGTGTCCCATTTAACTTGAGACATCGAAGTAACTCAAAACCATGGCGGTTTCGGTGAGAATGTTTTAAACAAAAGTTGTATGGTTTTTAAGGGGGCCATAAGATAGTGTCATTGGTTTTACCTTGAAAAGTCGTTTGAAGGCCACGTGAAGGTCACTTCCAACTTTTTAAATGGGACACCCTATATACTTTTGCATATTCTTATAGCTTGCCTCGAGAGCTTTCCAAAACACTATAATATAGTATTTCTTCAATGAGTACTTTTCGATTTATGAGGCTTGAAATAATTTCTTAATTTTACATAAACCGTAAAATATCTAGTAAAATATTCATTTTTCGATTACATTACCTTAACACTTTTATGTACAAAATAATGAGAGGAATCAATTGGTATAAAGAAAACACATAGTTGTTTTGAAGAAAAAATATGTAATTTGCAATTAACAATTCCATATTTTTTCTTAAAAATAACTGTATGTTTTCTTCACACCAATTGATTACCCTCATTATTTTGTACATAAAAGTATTAAGGTAAGATAATCGAAAAATGACCCTGTATATACAGGGTATCCCATTTAACTTGAGACATCGAAGTAACTCGAAACCATGGCGGTTTGGGTGAGAATGTTTTAAACAAAAGTTGTATGGTTTTAAGGGAGCCATAAGATGGTGTCATTGGTTTTACCTTGAAAAGTCGTTTGAAGGTCACGTGAAGGTCAACTCCAACTTTTTGAATGGGACACCCTATATACTTTTGCATATTCTTATAGCTTGCCTCGAGAGCTTTCTAAAACACTATAATAAAGTATTTCTTTATTGAGTACTTTTTGAGTTATGAGGCTTGAAATAATTTCTTAATTTTACATAAACCATAAAATATCTAATAAAATATTCATTTTTCGATTATCTTACCTTAATACTTTTATGTACAAAATAATGAGGGTAATCAATTGGTGTGAAGAAAACATACAGTTATTTTTAAGAAAAAATATGGAATTGTTAATTGCAAATTACATATTTTTTCTTCAAAACAACTATGTGTTTTCATTACACCAATTGATTCCTCTCATTATTTTGTACATAAAAGTATTAAGGTAAGATAATCGAAAAATTAATATCTTGCTAGATATTTTACGGTTTATGTAAAATTAAGAAATGATTTTAAGCCTCATAACTCGAAAAGTACTTAAGAAAAAAATATTTTATTATAGTGTTTTGGAAAGCTCTCGAGGTAAGCTACAAGAATATGCAATAAAAAATGAGGGTTTCCATTTAAAAAATTCAAAGTATTTTTTATGTGACCTTGACGGTGCTATTCAAAGTCAAACTGATATGATCGTTAAATAGGTTATTTTAAGCCCTACAACTTCTGTCTGAAATATTTTTGTCTGCTGTGCTCAGTTTTTGAGATATTCGGCTGATACGGGTGGTCTGCGACATCCTGTATATACATATATACAGGGTGAATCATAATGGTTGTACCAACCTTTTACCATTAGAGATCAATTACCGACTGCAACTGTAATCAATTGAATGATTCATAGATGATAGCTGCTTGGATCGACCGTGTCTGCAGTAACGTACAAGCGAGTTAAATACTGTGAATCAAATAATATACATATTCTATGCATACATACTTTTCTAATATATTTAACTCTTTTATGTACATATTTTTCTTTCTACACGGTTTTTTTCTAATAACGCGATTTCTTATTATTGTGAAACGTATCTGCCGCGTAAAAAGAAATATCTTTTGCATTCGTGTATTTTTTATTACGATTTTTTTAAAAAGGTCCACTTTAAAGAATCTAACGCGCCATTAATAATACATAAAGTGGTGTGAAGAAGTCTACTATTATTATTGTTCATTTTCTAAGTTATAACTTTTACATTCTTAATGTCTACAGCAGAATATTTCTTGTAGAAAGTAGAATTATGCATTTTTTTTATAAAAAAAGAATACTTTTTTATCTTTACCATTCCAACTCTTTTTACGCGTTAAAATGTTCTGCGTAAGAATGAAAAAAATCGCCGTCAAATTTTTTATATTAAAAAACCATTATTTTAAAAAAATCGTATTAAAAAATAAACGAATGCAAAAGATATCTCTTTTTACGCGGCAGATACGTTTCACAATAATAAGAAATCGCGTTATTACAAAGAAACCGTGTAGAAAGAAAAATATGTACATAAAAGAGTTAAATATATTAGAAAAGTATGTATGCATAGAATATGTATATTATTTGATTCACAGTATTTAACTCGCTTGTACGTTACTGCAGACACGGTCGATCCAAGCAGCTGTCATCTATGAATCATTCAATTGATTACAGTTGCAGTCGGTAATTGATCTCTAATGGTAAAAGGTTGGTACAACCATTGTGATTTACCCTGTATATATATATATATATGTATATATATATATATACAGGGTGTCCCGAAACTAACGCTTGATATTTTAAAGGTAGATTCTCTGGCCAATTTACAAACGATTTTTCCTCAGCGAAAATGTCGCGGCACTAATACTTTTCGAGTTATAAACGATTGAAAATAAAGGGTTTTTCGCAAACTAAGGCTTATGGGAATAAAATATTAATAACACATTCTTTAGTTAATTTTAGGTAGAATTTACTTTAATAGAATTTTAATTTAAGGCTTAGTTAGAAAGATACATGATGACAAAAATTGGGAACATGCAAAAAATAATGATCTCCCTCGACATTTTCGCTGAGGAAAAATCGTTTTTAAATTGGCCAGAGAATCTGCCTTTAAAATATCAAGCATTAGTTTCGGGACACCCTGTATATATATATGTGTGTGTGTGTGTGTGTATAATATATATATGTATATATATATATATATATATATATATATATATATATAGGGTGATTTAAAATAACCCTATTGTCTTTGAAATGACACATTCTTGAATCAATTCTAAGGTGATTTTTCCTTTGGCAAAATTTCGTCCGAAGCTTAGTTTTTGAATTATTAAAGGAAGTAGTTAACTTATGACGGGTCAGATACAAGAGGCAGGCAAGGATGAAGCGATTCACCGTCAGACGCGGGTGCTTACGCGGGGCGCTTGCTGCGTTCAGCTGGTCGCTACATATGATATACAAACATGCGAATACATACAATCTCTCTCTCTCTCTCTCTCTAATATTATTATTATTCATATAATATGATATATTATTTAGCGTACATAATATATGGGTATTCAAAGTTTTAAGAACTTAAGGCACACACAGACAGAGAGTGTTTGGACTCGTTAAATACTGTGGGAGTGACGAACCACGGGGTCCTGATCTCTGCTGTGATACATACCCACCCACCCACACACACACACACACACACACACACACACACACACACAAACAGAGAGAGTTTAGTGTTATTAAATCTCTTCTGAGTATTCGTGTTAGAATTTGGCAGTAATCTTACTGCATATACAAGTGATTTTAAATTCGGATATTTAGGATTACTAATGGATTGACGTTTCAAAATTTCCTTCCACATGTTATCAAAATTAATTTTTGAAAGATTTTGTTTCTCTTCCATAGTTAAATCAAAATATAATTGAAACCATTCTTTCTAAACCGTCTTGATCGAAGCCGTTAAGGGTTTTCGCGATAAAAGAAACATCGTTAAAAGATGTTTCTCTATTATTATCAAATAAAGCTATATGTGATTCAAATACTTGTAATTTGTGTAAAAATATATTATTAATAGGTAACCTCTTTCTAATTTTCTCAGCCGCAGTAATATAAAACTGCAAACAGTTTTGTCGAATAATTATTATAACATTTGCATGTCCTTCTTTTACTAATTTACAAAGATATTCTTCACATTCTGATCAAGATACGTTATCAAGAGACTTGTGATTTTTTTTTTCATGAAATGAAATATTTGTAAGTGAATGCAATAATTCTGGCTTTAAAAAGTGTTTAGAAATTTGTATAAGAAAATTAACGGATTTCAATTGTAATAAATGAATTCTAGTTTCATAAGCTTGGAAAAAAGCATTAAAAGAATTGATGAAATTTAAAACATATTTTAAAAATAAATAATATGCTTTTATATCTATATTTTCTATTAGAGATAATAAATATTCCCCAGATTTTGTTTTCTCGCTCACGACTATTTCATTAAGAAAATATTTTATCGAATCCCATGACACAAGGAGTCTCTCAATATATTGATAATGCGAAAGCCATCGAGTAACCATCACATAACTTTAAAATTTTGCGATTCGTATCTTGAACATTCACAAAATTCATTAAAAATGGCTAAACGTTTTGGACTGCTGTTAATGAAACTTGCAATTTTTCTCAGAAATTCTTCGCAACATTCAGGCATCTTAGCGCATGCAGCGTGTGCAGTTAATGCAGCAGAATGACAAGGACACGAAAATGTTAATAAATTTTTGCATTTGGATTCTAGATTTTTTTTTAAAAGATAAATGTTTTCCTGTCATGACGGATGCATTGTCGCATGACAAAGCAATGATATTTAGAAATAGAATCTGTAGTCTAATCATTTCTAATTTAAAAACTTTAAATAATTTTTCTGCGCTACAATCTTTAGCATCGATATTAATTAACTTTACTAATTGCGTTTGAATATTTAAAGTTTCGAGATCAACATATCTAACGAGAAACGTCATCCATTTTTCATTAGTAATATCCGATGTTTCGTCAATAAAAATGGAAAATCTCGTGTTTTGGATATTATTAACAACACGTTCCGTCTTAACCGAACATGAAACGTTGGAAATTATATTTTTGCATTTTGTTCTGCACAACATTGCTATTGTTATTGGTATTGACTTTAAACATTTAAAAGTAGTAAAACATTCATTTCATAAATCATGTGTAGCAAATTAGAACGACCTTTGGAACTTCGAGCAAAACGTGACCCGATATATTCTCACATTTTACATGTACATGTATATACTTCTATATTTGATTGTACAATACTATTAATATGTACATTAATGCATCTATTGTATCACTGTAATGCAACGTAGTGGTACAAGTTTATTTTTTTACTGACAAGTCACATTCCTCGTCATCACAGCTTGTAAACAAGTCGTTTATATGAGATAGAATCTTCATATCACCGGAGAAATGCATTTTCTTTGATATCACCGGCCGGTAAAGTTGATGTATAAACAATCATCAGGATTGAAAATCGTAAAAGATATGCACCAAGAATGCCCAGCTTAGCATTCTTCAATTATTAAAAAAAAAATCTTGTTAAAGAAGAAATAATCATGATCTGAATATATTGTTGCTGAAAACTTTTTCGGGTTGACAGATAACCCATATTCAGTTTTTCAAGATATTAGGATCTTTTTCTATGTTTTGAAAGACTGAGAATTTCTTTTACTGTTTGATGAGGGATATTTTTCTCCGTAATCAATGCCGCATATCTTATTTCAGCTATTTTTTTCCGTTCATCAAATGTTGAAAGAGATTCATCAGTTTGCGCATTTAAATCCTCATTCAATTTGTTCGCATTAATATTACTTTTCTCTGATTTTGTTTTATGCATGTCGGATTCTGCGTGTCGATATATATGATGTAGAGTGCTATCAATTAATTTATCACAAATTAAGCAATGGTTAGTATTATCGGGTCCTTCGCGTAACCATGATTTAAAATCTTGTATATCTAGCCATTGCTGTCTGAATTTTCTTTTGTACTGTTCTTTTTTTTCTTGTATATTGCCATCAGTATGTACAAGATTTTCTTCACTATTTTTTCTATGACACGCAGAATCCGCATGCCTGAAAACACGCGATAAACATGAAAAAGCTTTATTACAAACGATACAAAAATAAAGCGTGTCATCTGATGTTTGGCGAATCCAAGATTTGTAATGATCATCGCTGTGGCTTAGCAGAAGCTTGGCTAGCTAGCGAGAATTTTTGCTTTGATCTTTTCTTTAATTCATCGGGTGTTTCCATATTAACTAAAAAAATTAGAGAGAAGAATAATAATTAAGAAAGAATAAGATAAATAAATAAATAAATAAATAGATATATAGAAGGAATAAGGTAATAAGAGCCAGCGCAGGTTTTTTGCACGTATATTATGTAACGATTGATAGGTTTACAAATCATGCACCATTTCTTCGAATTACATTAAATATTTAAATGACGCGAACGTTTCGACCCTTTTTTTGGGTCATCTTCAGCGCAACGAATTAAAGGAATAGAATACAATGGAACAAGATAATGTGAACTTTCCGGTGTTAATTAAATCCATCGAGGTCGAATAAAAATAAAGAATTATCGCACATCTTGTCACATTTGTCGTGTCATAGGTCGATCCCCTCCATGATTGAAAGACCAAAGAGGTATGAGTTGGTCCATGTTAGAGTCCAAAAATTAAAACTAAAAGTCAATGATTAAAAGGTGATCAACCCGAACGCTCCAATCTGTGATATTAAATGGAATAAGTAGGTAATGAAAACTCACAGTAGGTCGATGTGCAATGTAGATAAATAGATGTCAAACCGTAAAATCAAATAGATTAAATAGATGTAATTAACACGATGAAAGCAGTTGAACATTGTAATCCTCGACTGAACTGATAACCGACTCACAATGTACTAACGAAACGTAAACAATCGAGGACAACTTTAAATGTTTGGAAGCTTGCTTAAAGCTGATATAAATAAATAAAATAAAAAGAATAAAATAAATAAATAAATAAAATAAATAAAATAAAAGAATAAAATAAATAAATAAATAAAATGTCAAAAAGATCACAGAAAATGAAGATAAAAGAGAGACGTAGACAAATTGGAAAGATAAGAAGGAAAAAAAATAAAAAGTATAGTCAAAAACTAAAAGAATAAATAAAAATTGGAAAAATGAGAAAATTCACAGTACCGCAAGCCTAAGAAAGAAGAAGAAAACTTTTTGATCTCGAAGTCTCGATCACATACGTGCAAACGATAAAGCGACGAAGCGGCGATAGTGCCAGAAAAAATATGAAAGCTGCGTATTTTATAAACAAAGGCACAACGTCTATTCAGTAATGTAGCAACAGATAAAACAATAAGGCAAATATTTCGAGAATAATAAGGGTATTTAAAAGTATACAATATCAGTGCTATGTATAAAATAATCATTATAATGTTAAATTTTTGAAAAATATATTTTTATATTTATTAATATATTTTTATTGACAAGAAAAATACTACTAATCTTAAGTGTTACAAAATTTTATATATTTTTGCTACCATTTTTATTTTTTTTTCTAGTTTGCATTGGAAAGATAATTTAAAAGATATAAAATAGAAAGAAAAAGAAAATCTGTAGTTCTCATCAGTACTTTTCATGTACGCGCTTTTATGTATTTCAAAAAATCATATTTGAAAGAGAAGAATCGGTCTGCACTCTCGTTTTGAAAAAATATGAAAATTAATGTTTAATTATCATTGGATTTTAATGCATTAAATATAACATAAAAATAATTAAATCAATTCAAGTGAACCGTATAGAAATTACATCCAAATATTCATAAGTTGATATATACATGTATACATGTGTATATACAGGGTGATTCAAAATAACCCCTGTGTCCCTGAAATGACATATTCTTGAATCAATTCTAAGACGATTTGTCCTTCGGCAAAATTTCGTCCGAAGCTTAGTTTTTGAATTATTAAAGGAAGTAGTTAACGTATGACGGGTCGAATACAAGAGGCGGGCAAGGGTGGCGCGATTCACCGTCAGACGCGGGAGCTTACGCGGGGCGCCTGCTGCGATCAGCTGATCGCTATACACATACAGACACACATGCGAACACATACATTCTCTCTCTCTCTCTCTCTCTCTCTCTCTCTCTCTCTCTCTCCCCCCCCTCATTCGCTCACTCACCTGTATTTTTTTTTTTTTTTTTACGAGAGAGGGGAAAATGCATTTTATGCATACCCACCGGTCGATCCAGTGAGTTATGTGGGACTCGAGTACCAAGTCCAATTACCAACTCGGTACTCCCTACCCACTAAAAACCCCTCTCTTTTCACGAATTTCCATTCACACACTGTCCCTCTGACTTCCCGAGATCTGTTTTCACATAACGTCAAAAAATAGTTATTATTACCTTGTTCGATGACTTTTGATGTATTGCTGTAATTGCTTGAAGGAGAAATGAATTTTTCGATAGATCGTACGTTCTCAAATTTAACGTAGATATCACGTTGTAAAAGACAAGAAATCCACACTAAATTATTAACTGAAAGTTTTTCTTCTTTTATGAACTGTATTCTTTTATAAACTTTAACGTAATCACATTTATTTACTCACTCGATGAGACGAGAAATTTACTAATGACTCTATCACTAATCACTATTAATCACTGTTGAATAATAACTGTTGGCGATTAAAAATCACTCGATGAAAGAAACACGCGCGGACACGTTACTACACGACACGACGACGCGACAATGCGACGATAATTACTCGGCGACTGCAAGCAATTTTTTGTCATGGTAGGTTGCGGTAGGTTAAGGTACTACTGGCGCTATCGAACGCGATCATGTGTTCGATTGAAGAATGCGGTAAACATAATAAACATTTAACATATTAATATTATTATTATCATGAATGTATGTGATATCCATACATTGTATGATATCTATTTAAAAATTAATTAGATTAAATAAGTGTTTTTAAAATATTTATTACTTTTACTATTATCATATAAAATATTAATATTAATATTAAATATTTATTTAAGATAATAGTAAAAGTAATAAATATTTTAAAAACACTTATTTAATCTAATTAATTTTTAAATAGATATCATACGATGTATGGATATCACACACATTCATGATAATAATAATATTAATATGTTAAATGTTTATTATGTTTACCGCATTCTTCAATCGAACACATGATCGCGTTCGATAGCGCCAGTAGTACCTTAACCTACCGCAACCTACCATGACAAAAAACTGCTTGCAGTCGCCGAATAATTATCGTCGCATTGTCGCGTCGTCGCGTCGTGTAGTAACGTGTCCGCGCGTGTTTCTTTCATCGAGTGATTTTTAATCGCCAACAGTTATTATTCGACAGTGATTAATAGTGATCAGTGATAGAGTCATTAGTAAATTTCTCGTCTCATCGAGTGAGTAAATAAATGTGATTACGTTAAAGTTTATAAAAGAATACAGTTCATGAAAGAAGAAAAACTTTCAGTTAATAATTTAGTGTGGATTTCTTGTCTTTTGCAACGTGATATCTACGTTAAATTTGAGAACGTACGATCTATCGGAAAATTCATTTCTCCTTCAAGCAATTACAGCAATACATCAAAAGTCATCGAACAAGGTAATAATAACTATTTTTTGACGTTATGTGAAAACATCTCGGGAAGTCAGAGGGACAGTGTGTCAAAGGAAATTCGTGAAAAGAGAGGGGTTTTTAGTGGGTAGGGAGTACCGAGTTGGTAATTCGAGTTGGTACTCGAGTCCCACATAACTCACTGGATCGACCGGTGGGTATGCATAAAATGCATTTTCCCCTCTCTCGTAAAAAAAAAAAAAAAAAAAAAAAATTTACAGGTGAGTGAGCGAATGAGAGAGAGAGAGAGAGAGAGAGAGAGAGAGAGAGAGAGAGAGAGAGAGAGACAGACAGACAGACAGACAGACAGACAGACAGACAGACAGACAGACAGACAGACAGACAGACAGACAGACAGACAGACAGACAGACAGACAGACAGACAGAGAGAGAATGTATGTGTTCGCATGTGTGTCTGTATGTGTATAGCGATCAGCTGATCGCAGCAGGCGCCCCGCGTAAGCTCCCGCGTCTGACGGTGAATCGCGCCACCCTTGCCTGCCTCTTGTATTCGACCCGTCATACGTTAACTACTTCCTTTAATAATTCAAAAACTAAGCTTCGGACGAAATTTTGCCGAAGGAAAAATCGTCTTAGAATTGATTCAAGAATATGTCATTTCAGGGACACAGGGGTTATTTTGAATCACCCTGTATATACAGGGTGAGCCATTTTAATTAACGCACGCAATTATTTCGGAAACAAAGCATTTTAGAAAAATGTTTCAGACAAAAGTTTTATGGTTTCGAGGGGGCCATAAGATGGTATCATTGGTTTGACCTTGAAGAGTTATTTGAAGGTCACATGAAGGTCACCTTCAATTTCTTAAATGGAACCTACTATTTGTCATTGCATATTCTTGTAGCTTATCTCGAGAGCTTTCCAAAACACTATAATTAAGTACCTTTTCGTTAAGTACTTTTTGAGTTATGAGGCTTGAAATAATTTCTTAATTTTACATAAACCGTAAAATATCTTGTAAAATATTCATTTTTCGATTATCTTATCTTAATACTTTTATGTACAAAATAATGAGAGGAATCAATTGGTGTAAAGAAAAAACATAGTTGTTTTTAAGAAAAAATATGTAATTTGCAATTAACAATTACATATTTTTTTTGTTTATAACTTTTTAATAAATAATGACCGCCGACTAAAATCTTTACAACATTACTCAAAGTGATGGTCTTGATAACATATGTGAGAATTATTGAAATCGGGAGGTGGTCCATATAAGTAAATAATTACCAATTCAATATATGACAAAAAAAATAAAAAACATTGAAAGGACCCCGCAAAATTCTTATGAGAAATGGCTTTCGGCTAAATTTTTTGAAAACTTGCTATATAATAGTTCTTGATGTGTAGATCAAAAGTATCAATGGGCCCGAAGTCCGATCACGAATAGTTTTCGAGCTACAGCGGCTCAAAGTTGAGGTTTTCGTACATTATGTAGCGTAGTGAGAGGACATATTTATGTATATATGTATACACGCATATACTCGGGTGTGTGCGTACGTGCATGCATGTGCGTGTGTGTGCATCCTCTTCTCACGTTATTTGTATGCTTGTTCATCTCCTTTATCAATATCAGTCCGTCTATTCCATCCTAACAATCATATGTTTGCTTCATTCTCAATCGTTACTTTAATGTTTCATAAATAAAAGGACTATAATAAATCCTCATGAACTCAGACAATTTCTAAAAAACATTTTTCGAATTTCTCCGTATAATAGGTCATTTTTTTGGTAGTATCGCTTCAATTACGAATAACTTTCTCTGGTAAATATAATCCGTTGGTGACTGTGGATTAACTCATACCAATAAAAAAGGTCTGTTATTGATAGTTTGCTTAAGAAAAGTTCCTGTTCACCTCACCGTCATCACCCTTCAGCGAAAAAATGGCTGCTATAGTACGGCCGCTGTGTTATACATGTTATACAAGTTATTTGTAATTGAAGGCATATTACCAAAAAAATAACCTATTATACGGAGAAAAATGTTTTTTGGAAGTTATCTGAATTCATGAGGATTTATTATAGTCCTCTTATTTATGGAACATTAAAGTAACGATTGAGAATGGAGCAAACATATATGATTGTTAGGATGGAATAGACGGACTGATATTGATAAAGGAGATGAACAAGCATACAAATAACGTGAGAAGAAGATGCACATACACACACAGACACACACGCACATGCATGCACGTACGCACACACCCGAGTATATGCGTGTATATATACATAAATATGTCCTCTCACTACGCTACATAATGTACGAAAACCTCAACTTTGAGCCGCTGTAGCTCGAAAACCGTTCGTGATCAGATTTCAGGCCCATTGACACTTCTTTTGATCTACACATCAAGAACTATTATATAGCAAATTTTCAAAAAGTTTAGCCGAAAGCCATATCTCATAAGAATTCTGCGGGGTCCTTTGTACGTATTTTTAAGAATTCTTTTGTGCAAAGTTAAGAGTGCAACGAGCTTCGTCTAATTGTAAAAATTATCGCAACTTTCAAGATTAAGCATAGTACTGAAATACAATAGATTCATCAATAAAATTACAAAATGCGCGTTACGTTATAAGTAATAAAATGATTCTCCATCACATACAGAATACACACTAATTGTAAGACCAAAATGAATCATGCCGAGAAAAAGCAAGAGCAAGTAAACACATTAATTTTTTTCTCGTTGCTTTTCTTTATAATTAATTACTGTTATTATCGAACTTTAAATGGCTAGAGCGACGACAGTAATATCTTATTAATTCAGTTGTTATTCTTATACAATATAAAATGTATATGCGCGAATATAAAAAAATATACCAAATATATACCAAAAGGAATATACCAAAGCGAATATACCAAAAGGAGAATTTCAATAATATTCCGATAACTTTATTTTTCTAACGATGATTAAAAATTGATCAAAAACTCTTTGTAGTCAAACATGATTATTGTTAGAAAGATAAAGTTAAAGGTTAAGGATTTTAAAACGCTAGAATAACAGAGATTCTTTTTTTTTTACACAAATTCTTTTAGTTGTCGACGTGATTCTTACTTATTCTTACTTATATAATGCAGCGCCAGATCCAAAGCGGCCTAGGCATTCTCGAAGAGATCATATGCGTATTCTCTATGCTTCGTTGGAGCAATCTCGGCGCCAAAGCCTTTAATCCTAAAGTATAGGGGAATCATCTAGGATCAAGAATAAGAGCTGTCGTATCGACAACTTTCTCATGAAATATACGTAATGCTCTAAAGTCACTCGCCAAATTATGACCGATCACGATTGTCTCAGCGCTGATCAAGCTTAACAATTTTCTTTGAACTTGTTCTAGAGTCAGAGTGCTTTTCTGCTTCATGTGCTCTTCCGTAATACCGCTGAATCTAGTGTTGTAATCTAATATTTGGCTATTTGGTTTAACGAAATTATTGCATATCATCTTGCCTTCCAGATTGATAATAGTGACTCTAGTAAGCTCGAAATCATATTCTGTATAACACATCTCGCAATCTAAAACACGGATTCTATACTTATTATTATAGCAATTAAGTGGCAATGTACGGTGTTACGTCTCGGCGGGGTCGCGGCTCCTACGAGTACTCGGACCTTGCGCCGGACGGGTCGCTTATTTCAAGGGCAGAGGCCCTGGGGAGTGCCTGCGACTAGGCTACCCGAGCGACAGATTTCCCAAGGGAAAGCGAACCAAGAGGCCCCGAAGGCGTTAGCAGCGGAAACGACACCTTTACCGGCCGCTGGGGAGTTATCGACAAAGTTACCGGCGAAGGGTGCCGTGGCTCTTGTGGTCACGGGAAGTCCCGTACAGTAAAGCTAGCGGGTATGGTGCCGGTCACGAAAACTTTAATCGGATCAAGAAGTGAATAATAATTTATGCCTTGCTGCCTTAACTTCCTGGCGAATCTAACATATGCAGCGATACATTGGTTGCAGTCGAAAGGGAAGAAATTTGCGAGATTTCGAGAGCATACAGTGCAGCGTACCCCGTCGTAGGTATCGCTATCTATAGCTAAATGGACATTGAAATACGCGTATGGGTCCTTGTTAATATTATTCGAGTTGGCGAAGCAGTATACGCAATAGGGAGTTAGATGGATCCTATGGGCGAACCCCGAAATGTATGTGCAACGAATATTCGTGAGTCGGTCGAATACTTCGCCGTGCGTGTGTTCGCGATTCATGTGGGCGTAGTGTATTTGAGTTAGGGGAATAAAAAAAAAAGGTAACGGCTGAATTTACAATAATTTGATAGTTTATTTATTTATTTACCCTCAGAGTTTTTAATCGCTTGTAGAATTTACATATATAATATTTCTTGCTAAATATTACTTCGGGGTTTCTTACGAGTTGGAAAAGTGAAAATTCCTAAAAGGATCAGGGCAATAAAACTCAGGCAAAGGGTTGCCCTGTCAGGGGGCCTAAGGGTGAATCCTTGCCTCGTCTGGGGCAATAAAAGTGAAACTTGCGTGGTTCTTTCGGTTTCAAAATCATGTTCCGTTATGTCCTGGGTTCTTACTGGATTTAGCCCGTGAGGAATTAATCCAATATTATCGGCTGGTCCGCGGTGCCCCAGTGTTCGGGTGTACTGGCCCCGTATTCCTTGTGTAAGACTTCTGCGCGGATCTGAAGGTAGCGCGTCTTCCGGGGATCCCCGGGCGCGTAGTTCAGGGGCGGTAGTGACGGCTTACTTTCTAGGGTTGTCAGATTACGCGGCCACTGCGAATATTCGATTGATTTAATACGGATATCCTTTCTTATAGGCTTGATCCCTTTTAGTTGGACTTGCGGGTTGAAGAATGCTTCGTATTCAGTATCGAGGTATATACGCTCAGTCCCCAGGAACTCGCTATCAGTTTCGGTCACGGGAGCGTATTTGAATTTATAATATAAACTGCGCGCGTAAAATTGATGTCCGCCTCTCCTTTCTTTAGGCATCTACAGAAAAACGGAATTAGCAAGTCGGCTGGGTTCGATCATGGGAGATGGTAGGAATGATCGAGAACAACGTGCAGCTTATTAGCACCGGAGTACCGATCTTTTAGGGGATGGGAGTGCCGAGTGTGCAGAGTGTTAGCACTAAACGGCGGAGTTAAGAGCCCGTGATAATCGTGCCGCGTGGTAGGCACCGTATTAACACTGCTCGCGGATGATCGAAACCAGGTTTATAGTATGGCTAAGGAATTCGTGCCGATTCGTTGGAGGAGATGCGTACAGGATTAGGCGTACTAAATTTCAACACTGTGTATAATAACTAAGAGTATATTCAAGTGTATTTGGTTTACTTACAATGTTAGGTTACAATATAGATTGTTCGAGAGCTATCGGCGCGGACGCTGGCAGTATGAAATGGTAGTCGTCGTTAGTTTTGGAGTGAATTCGCAGTCGGAATAGAATTGTATTCGGATATGGAGTTACAACTGGAGATAGAATCGCGTTTAGAAATAGAATCTCAACTGGAAATAGGATCGCGTTTAGAAATGGAATTATTGCGTGTCCAGGGAACACTTCTAGAAGAGAAGTGGCTCGCTCGGGACTCGGAATCGAAGTGCCGGGTTTTGGGACTGCACTGAGATCCCTTGATTCGGGGTTGAAGAGTGGGGAGGTAGGGATGATGGGGGTGTTCCTTAGGGATGGAAGATGACGGTTGCCATCTATTGGTGTGGCCGGGAGTCAGATAGGGAGATAACTCGTTTTTATCGTGGGTTAGTTCTATCCGATGTTGATAAGGTAGATTCATTTTAGGCGGAGCCGGTGTTATCTGAAGTCGGTAATTAGAGTTTTGTTCTATCTAGAGCGCGAGATTTAGTCGGTAATTTGGTTGAAATTTATACGGGGACGTAACAACGGACATAGCCCTTCAAAGGTTCGTTGAGTCCGGGTGTCAAACTGATCGACACGTGTACTCCTGTCTCACAACCGGTAGAAAATTCCAAGCCTTTATAACATGTTCAATATTTACGATTCATCTCGCCGTTGGTCCTTCCGTCGAATAATTTGCTCCAATGATGAACGCAACGCTGTTTATACAAACATTTCCCTGTGCTATCGATAGAAAATAGCTTATGACATCTCGCACATTCTCTCTTCTGCTACTGCGACGATGAATCGCATTTCTCGGCGCTTTCTGAATCATTATCGTCAGATTTTTTCGTCTTATCCTTAATCTTTCTCTCAACTGCCGAAACATTTTCTTGCTCATGTTCGGAACTACTATCGGCTAACTACTATTGCAATTACCGCTGTCTAGATCTTTCTTCTTTTCTTCCTTACTATCATTTAATATATTAATATTTACAAAGCAGAATGTAGAATTTTGACTATTAGTCGGATATGGTGTATAGTATATCATTGCACAACCTGGATGATCAGGACCTTCCACAGGAAATTCGCGTTTCGTTAAGTCATCCGACGGCAATCTTTTTGAGTGTACTATACCAATAATCGCCGGTATATAGAGATATAATTTACCGCACGCTCTCCTTATCTAATTGCAAGCTCCAATCTTTATATCACAAGGAAAAACATGTGGTAAGTTTATTGTATTAGATTTTTTTATTGCTAAAGATGTTCACACACTACACGTGCATGCAAATCTGGCCTTCTTTCTATCCTTCTTTCTTTCATTTCTTTTATTACTATATTATTTTACTAATGAAAAGGATTAAATTTTTTATATTTGGCGTATATATAATTAAATAGGGGAAGGATTAAAACTTTCTTTATACACATTTTGATAGTCCAACATGAAAGAAATTAATTCTCGCGTGAAATTGGTTTTGAAAACTTAAAATCGATAAGCCACCTTTATATCTTTAATTTTTTCGAGACAAGGTGAGAGACAAAAAATCGCGAAGAAATTCATACGCCAATGACATTTTTATGAAAGTTTACGCGATGCACATTACTATCATGCTTTTGTAGTCGTTAAAATCGCGACAAAGAAGAAGAGGATAATTTCGTTACATTTCGTAAGATGGAATTTCGGAGGCGGATAAATAGTATCACCGGACGTCCGCGTTTTTGATCCAAAAATAGTCGTTTTTTTTTGGCTTGTAGTAACGTTTGTACACATCAATTTATACGATAAACGTTGACACGGTGACACGTTGATTTCATTTATCACTCAACAAGTGCAATAGAAGATTTCGATACACGATTATTTGAAAAACGATAAGAGCTTATCGAGATTCTTTTTCGAAAACCAATCACATCTCGCTTTAGTCAACAAGTGAACGGAAATGAAATACAAGGAAAAAAAAAAAGATATAAATAAATATGAAAGAGAGAGAGAGAGAGAGAAAGGGAGAGAGAAAATAATAAAAAATTTTTAAAACAATGCAAATTCTAAAGAATTCTGAAATAATGTTAAAAATGTATTCATAAAAGCATATTTCATCAAGATTTCCATTCAAGAAGCATATTCAGGATATTTTTTTTTAAACATTTCTAAATGGTTTTCGGCTTAAAGAAAAAAGAAAACGTAAATAATAAGATAGAAATAAATGTGAGAAAATTTTAGAAAGTTCTAAGAGATGTGTTCACACAAAAGACATTCAAGAAATCAGCATGTTTTTTTCCCTAAGCTGGACTCCAAAAAAACCTTACAAAGGTGAAAAAAATACGCCAAGTACATAAAAAATATTCTGCCTTGTATGCAACAAAATGGTTAATCAAAGAAGTCCTTAAAAATAATGTACAATAAATTTCCCGCGCAAAAGCTAAAAAATTGTAATTAAACACAGATTAAAAATTTAATTGCATAATTGTAAGATTTTACAATTTATTGAGAATGTATTTGTTTATAATGTAAACGATCCGGGCACGCCAAGTTTTCATAACTTACGTCAATTTAAAGACTGTGCGATTTAAAACTTGCGTAAAACGTTTTTTTTATTATATACATTATATAAAAAATGTTTTAGGAATTAAAAGAATCCTAATTCTCATTTAGTGTTAATTTTAAATATTTTAAAAATTAAGTTAATTTCTTAGGGAGAATTTATGTATAATATTTCTACAATGTAAAATTGATTTCATGATAAATATTATATCAAATTTACAAATTGCTCTCAAATACTTGGTTAATAGTAATTATTGATTTCCTATTTAGTTTTTGATATTTTATTTTTTAATATTTTTTTATGAAATTATTTGTTGAGATTGTTTTTTAGAAAAATGCTTTTGTGAGGGAAAATTATTGTAAATTATCTTTAAGGACTTTTTTCATTAACCATTTTGTTGCATACAAGGTAGAATATTTTTTATGTACTTGGCGTATTTTTTTTACCTTTGTAAGGTTTTTTTAGAGTAATGTTATAGACAAATGATTATAAGTATAAAAACATTCAATCTTAACAAAATAGAATTTAAAAATTTTATTAATTAAAAATGTTGAAAATGCAATCAAATCAAATAATATCAAATAATATTTAATGTTAAAACGTTTTAATTATTATATCTTTATATCTTTTAACATTGAATATCTTTGCTATCCCTGCGGCTTGGCAAACAAGGATAACCTTAAATTCTTGTTCAGATAAGTTTTACGAAAAGTTGTAGAAAATATTAAAAAATATCACGTGTAATTTCGTTAACTTTATTCAATATTCTATGAAATATAAAAGTGTTAAATAAATGGATTACCTTTGATATATCAATCACGCCCGTATTATCTCTTGTCATGCCAAAGAGGGTCATCGGAAAGAGATCGCTAAATGATGTATGTAGATGTCGTTGGCATACGTACCGTTTCCGTATCTTGTGAATAAAACTGAAATTATACGCACGCGGAAGAAATGAATACGTTGCACTATTTCAGTACTTTGAGTAAAACCTGAGATTTTACGTGCGCGATAGAAAGGCGTACGTATCGTTTCCGTATCTTGAGTTGACCCTGAGATTATCCGCGCGCGAAAAGAAATCGAATGATACTGTAAAAGATATTATAACATTGATCTCAGTATTTTATGGATAATCACAGTACAATGAATGTAACAATGGGATGATATAATATCATCTACTGTTAGGGTTGTTTAATTTTATACAAGAAACTTTCAAAGGAAAAGGTGCTAAATGAATCTAAATGTCCAAATTTTAAAACATCATCAGGTAAATGAATTAAATTATGAACGTTATAAATAACAAAACATTTGCCATATAGTTTTTTTGAAGTTTCCACAAAGTAAGTTAACAAATCCTATATACCCATTGTTACTAATACAATCAGTTTTATGACCAGTATTCTAATAGCACAATGTAATGAATTGAAATGTAACAAATAATGTTACGGTAAATAATTTCGGAGTATGACTGGTCCTACGTATAATAAAAATAATCTTAATTCGGTTGCTTTCCAACGATCTAATTCTTTTAAAGTATGTGTCTTTCGTGCAAACTCAGTAGGTATCCATGTAGATGTATTGTTTAAATTTTGTGAAATATTTGAAATATCAGCAACACTGAATTTGATTGTCTTAATGTTTCCATTCAAGAAAATTTGAAGCATATTTTTAACAACTCCTAAGCAAACTAAGTGCATGTAATCTAAAGAGAATTAACTAACCATTCCTAAACTTGCTTTTTCAAAAATAGATCTTTCTAAATGATGATCTTCATTTTCTTGAATGATAAAATTTTCATCAGTTCTCAACTTTGCATTTGTTTGAAGGAAAAGCATTCGATGATTAATATATTCTCCTTCTTGCATGCATTTAGAGCAGCCAAAATATGCATTACATGATTTGATGCATTTTACAAATGATCGAGCTGAAGAATCACAAATTACACAGCGAATATTAACTTTATATTCAATATTTTATATTCAATAATTAGAAATTTGGCTCAAATAATCAAAAAATTACAAAGAAAATGGCATAAGAACCAACGCGCGTTAGTTGGAGCGCAGAGAAGCAACAACACTTCTTTTTTCAATATTAGTTTATTAAAAACCTCATATTACAACAACAAAAAGCGAACGTTTCGGATCATCTTTTAATCCTTCTTCAGCGCGATGTTAACAATATATATTGCAGATTATGACGCGTTACATTGTACGAATTTGTTTCTCGACGCATACTATATTATTAATTGTAAAAAGCGCGGAATCTAATGAACCATGCTTCTAACTAATTAATTTAATAACTATAAGAAATTAGGGTCTGTATATTGAAATATAAACTTAAATTTAAATGGGCCATCAGAGTCAAACGCGGATGGTAGTGCGTAAGTTCAACGAGAATTAAGTTTTCGTTGAAACTTATTTGTGTGCACAGGGCACAAAATTTTCTTGGTACGATACCAAGCAAATTTAAACTCGGGTTCGATTCCCGATTCAGCGACTTTCAGCCCGATATTTTTTTCGCCTACAACACTACAGGGGGAAAATAGAGGGATAATAATTAAATAATTTCTCGAATTGAGAATTATTTAAATTTGCTTGGTATCGTACCAAGAAAATTTTGTGCCCTGTGCACACAAATAAGTTTCAACGAAAACTTAATTCTCGTTGAACTTACGCACTACCATCCGCGTTTGGCTCTGATGGCCCGTTTAAATTTAAGTTTAATTAATTTAAACAAAAAAGCTCATTCACGTGTAATATCTTTCGGTATTTATTTTATTATTTTTACTCGATTTGTTAGATTTGCTGCGACTTTGCACAGCATAATTATAGTATATTTGATTGACTGTTGGAAGCAGGGCGTTTACTAGACCTCCGCGGGATGCAATTTAGCGTCACCTATGCGTCGAGAAATAAATTCGTACAATGTAATGCGTCATAATCTGTAATATATAGGGTGTCTGAAAACTTTTCGCGGTCCCGAAGTGTGAAGGTATATTGGCTCAAATTAAGAAGGAAGGTCCTCTACTGTTTGGCGATATTTGTAATAATTAATGAAAAATTAATTAAAGAAGATTAGCCAATGCGCGTGGCTAGAAGCGTGCGGCGGCGAAGGCGGTCTCACTGTAACATAATGGCGGCGCGCGGTGAAGCGGTGATTGGGGAGGGGATGAGCGATGAGTGTGTAGTCGCGCGGCGAAGGCTCCTTAATTAATTTTTCGTTAATTATTGCAAATATCGCCAAACAGTAGAGTACCTTCCTTCTTAATTTGAGCCAATCTACCTTTACACTTCGGGACCTCGAAAAATTTTCAGACATCCTGTATATTGTTAACATCGCGCTGAGAAAGAATCAAAAGATGATCCGAAACGTTCGGTTTTTGTTGTTGTAATATGAGTTTTTTAATAAACTAATATTGAAAAGAGAAAGAAGTGTTGTTGCTTCTCTGCGCTCCGACTACCGCGCGTTGGTTTTTATGCCATTTTCTTTTTAATTTATTAACTTTATAATTTTTTCCATTAAATTCGAATCCTTCTTTATACAAAGAAATGTATTCTGTAATGAAATCCTCTAAAAATATACTAGGACAAGAAGGTTTGTTGTATCCATGATATGCACCAATAACAAATGGTTCGTACAGTTTAGGATATATTTCCCCTAATATCGGATCAAAGTGGCTCTTAGAACTTTTAGCTATCGATAAGCCATCAATATTAATGTTAAGTTCTATATTTATAGTTACTTCACTTGATTCTACAGTATTAATATGTTCTACAGTATTTAATTTGTCTAAAAGAGCTTTTTTAATTCCATAATGAAAATATTGTCCAGGAGAGACTTCACGAACATTAATATTGTTTGGAGTACTTAATAATGTCCTAGGATCAAGGGGGAGATTTTGTAATTCTTCTATATCAGCACTTCATAATAATGAACTGCTCGATGAGAAATATTATATTCGCATCCATTGAATTAATTTTTCTTTAAACTTAATAGTTTTTTGATTTATGACAGTATTATTTTCCATTATATCATAATTATAGCTTACTTTACTATTATCAGTATCCGATTCTGATTCTATGATATTATTGTTATCAAGAACATTACAAGATAAATTATATCTACAATGTGAATGAATCTGAGCAGTTTCATCATAATTGTTTGTATATGATTCAATATTTTCATTTTGGACATTATACAATTTAAATAATTTACGAAGTTTTCTGTTCTTTTGTCTTACCGATAAATTTATAAAATTTTTTTGTAATGACATTATAAAGATAATGAAAAATAATAATTAATATTTTTCTCACGTACTGAAAGTAATAAAAGTTGCCCAACCGTCGAGTCCTTGTAAATAAGAAAATGTGCCTCTGAACAAATTTCTGTTTATCTCCGCCGTTGGTCAGGATCTCCAATAAAATTGCAATATTCGTCTACTGTCTTTTTAGAAAAAACCTATACAGCACAGAATATTGCAGCAATGTTATTACAATAATATTGTTGTAACATTGCAGCAACATTGTAATATTGCCGCAATATTACTGCAATGTTCTGTGCTGTATGGGAAGAAATAAAACTATATTTGAAAGCAAAGTAAAACTCATCTTATCTTAATACATCGGAAAATAAAACTTATCTTAATAAATCAGAAATTTATATACGAATAATGCTCATCTCATGCAAATCTTGAAACATACATAACCTCGATAGTCACATGCACTAATATAATTGCAATCATATTAAATATTATATTAATACATGTATATATATGTGTATATGTATCCATTATATAGCAAATATGATAATATAGATTATATTAATATAATTTATAAGATATTTACCTGAAACTCTGTACCCGACTTCAATTTCTTTCAAGTTAATAGGAAGATATCTCCATATTTCTCAGCAGCATATATACTTGCGCGCATGCGCATTTATATCAACATTATTGAGACAACATAAAGATCTCTTTTAATAGACGTTTTTTAGAAAGATAACTTAAAGAACTCTTCCTCTTAACAATGTTGACTGGATGGTCGGATTTGGCGCATCGTGTGTGTGTGTTGGAAGACGGGAATGTGGAAATGTTCACATTTAAAAATGTGTATTGTCGCGGATAATCTCTTGCAGACGCTCATGTATATTGTTGTAGGCTTTAATTATTGTCTGGGGAATTTCATACCATATTTGATTTAGCGCTGTGATCATTTCCACATTCCCGTTCTCCAACACACACACACACACACACACACACACACACACACACACACACACACACACGATGCGCCAAATCCGACCAGCAACCTCTTCGTGATGTGCATCAGGTAATGCTAATGTTGGCGGTAAATGAACAAAAATGAATAGGTAACTGTGATGTGTCGTAACTCCGCGAAAAAAATCAATAAACCATTTTTTTTAATTCACACATAAAAGTCCATATTTTATGATGATTATCATGAAATTTGCGAAAAAAATTTATTCCACCCCGTGGAATGCGTCAAATTATCTAATTATTTGGAGACGAAACACGTCCTTACTTTTAAGGAGATGACGAGAAGGGGAGAGGATAAATTCTAAATCTGACAAATGATTTTTAAAATAGAGGCTTTAAGCTTGAGAATGAAAAAAATTTCAAATACGACCATTTTTGACGGAGTTATACTTATTTGAAGTTATGCGAAAATTTGACATGAAATTACCTATGCGATAATTTTGTTGACGAGTGTATATATCTTTAAATTCATGAATTTCATTATCAAGTGCCATTATTTCTAGTTTAAAGCGTCCTAATAAGCAGAGTTGTGCTCTAATCATATCATGTTGATGAGTTAATGTGTATTTATTACACACGGAAAAAAAAATTTTCTTGTTTTAAGTAAATACATTTTCTTGAATTAAAATTTCTAAATTGAAAGAAATAATTACTTCCAACAATAAAATATTTTTTTGTTACAAAGAAATATATCTCCAAAACAAATAATTTGTCAATGAAAAGAATGTTTTATCGGAACAAAAACATAATTACTTGTCAGTAAAAAATCGTTTTATCAAACTTAATAAATGTAATTACTTAAACATAATAGTTGTTAACAAGTGAAAATTTTTTTAAAATTTATGAACATAAATACTAAAAATAATTCATTAATTACTTGTATCAATTAATAGGTACATATATATGAACAATTATGTCTTGTCACAAATACTAATTTACTTAAGAGAAATAAATCCATACTTTAAAGAACACTATACAATAAAATGTTACGTCCAGGCCGTTAAAGAAATGGGCCATCTGGAAGGACACAACCTACTTACCCCGTAACACACATGTTAGGGCGTGTGTATATATCGGGTCGAACGGACTTTTAAGGGCTTGGCACAGGTCAGCGACCGAAATGGTCTCTTTAACTCTGTGAAGTTTTAAGCCTATCCGCTCGGCGGTCCCTTTTTGGTAAGAGAATTTAATCCCTTTCACGGGACGGGACCTTGTGCGATCGTAGGATTCAAGGAAGAGAGCGGGTTAGAAAAAAAATAATAATTTAATCATAAAAAGGATATTTATTCATAAATACTTTATGAGTGGCTAATACATCGATACGAATTTACAAGAATTGAAATATAATATTTATAATATCCCTAAAGCGTGCATGTGTTTGAGACGTGTTTGTGTGTGTATGTATGTATTAAATTTCGCGGATGTTACAATAGTGCGGGGGTCATCAATCAGGATGAATGGGGGAACCTAGCCTTAAAATTTTAGTCCTGACTGTGTTTACAATGATGTTGCGGTTCTAAAAAAATATTTAAATCTACATGTATATAAATTGTACCTGTATATGAAGGAAGAGAAAATATGGGGTCAGAGATTTTTTAATTAAGCAATGGAAGAATGAAATGAGGATAGGAAATAGTTTAACACATAGGGGTTAGCAGGATTTTGAGATTAATTTGTCAATTCTTCAGGGTCTATGTGATATTCAAGATAATAGGACTCCTCCTCAAGGTCGGGGAGGTCTCTAACAAATTCTTCAAGGGCTTCGTTGATTTCGGATGATGTGGGAGAAGTAGAGGGAGAGTCGGAATCGAGGGTAATTATTGGTATAGGAGAGGGAGGAGAATCGGAATCAAGAGTAATTATTGGAATAGGAGAAGGTGGGAGTTGGGGAGTGAATGAATGGGGAGGAGAGATAGGTTCTTGAACTGGAGACTGTGGGGGAGTAGGTGAACAAGAGTAGTTGAACAGGAGGTTCGGAGAGGAAACAGGTGAATAACTGGGGCTAAGAATAGGAGAAATAGTTAGATAGCGTGTGTCTTGGGAGGGTTTATATATTTTGCTATGTAAATATCACAGTTATATAAATATCGCATATTGTTTTATATCATATATATATATATATATATATATATATATATATATAAACATTAAATTTCTTTGATGTCGGCTCTCGAATATAAAATATGTGATATTAATATTCGGGTAATAAGAGCCTATCGCGGATGTAATTGCGTAATGATCAACACTTTACTTGGAATAATCTCTTGGTTTGAGATTTAATTCCAACAAATTCCCCTCTAACCCCCCTAGATGGAAGTAGGCGAGAAAAATATCGGTCCGAAAGTCGCTGAATCGGGAAACTGTTGGAATTAAATCTCAAACCAAGAGATTATTCCAAGTAAAGTTTTGATAATTACGCAATTACATCCGCGATAGGCTCTTATTACCCGAATATTAATATCACATATATATATATACAGGGTGATTCTAAATAACTTTATGCTTTTGCAAAAACATAATCTTGACCGAATTCTAAGACGATTTTTCCTTTGGCAAAATTTCGTCCGAAGCTTAGTTTTTGAATTATTAAAGGAAGTAGTTAACGTATGACGGGTCGAATACAAGAAGCAGGCAAGGGTGACGCGATTCACCGTCAGACGCGGGTGCTTACGCGGGGCGCCTGCTGCGATCAGCTGGTCGCTATACACATACATACACACATGCGAACACATACATTCTCTCTCTGTCTGTCTGTCTGTCTGTCTCTCTCTCTCTCTCTCCCTCTCTTTTATTCGCTCACTCACCTGTAATTTTTTTTCTTTTTTTTTACGAGAGAGGGGAAAATGCATTTTATGCATACTCACCGGTCGGTCCGGTGAGTTATGTGGGACTCGAGTACCAAGTCGAATTACCAACTCGGTACTCCCTACCCACTAAAAACCCCTCTCTTTTCACGAATTTCCTTTGACACACTGTCCCTCTGACTTCCCGAGATCTGTTTTCACATAATGTCAAAAAATAGTTATTATTACCTTGTTCGATGACTTTTGATGTATTGCTGTAATTGCTTGAAGGAGAAATGAATTTTCCGATAGATCGTACGTTCTCAAATTTAACGTAGATATCACGTTGCAAAAGACAAGAAATCCACACTAAATTATCAACTGAAAGTTATTCTCCTTTCATGAACTGTATTCTTGTATAAACTTTAACGTAATCACATTTATTTACTCACTCGATGAGACGAGAAATTTACTAATGACTCTCACTAATCACTATTAATCACTGTCGAATAATAACTGTTGGCGATTAAAAATCACTCGATGAAAGAAACACGCGCGGACACGTTACTACACGACGCGACGACGCGACAATGCGACGATAATTACTCGGCGACTGCAAGCAGTTTTTTGTCATGGTAGGTTGCGGTAGGTTAAGGTACTACTGGCGCAATCAAACGCAATCATGTGTTCGATTGAAGAATGCGGTAAACACAATAAACATTTAACATATTAATATTATTATTATCATGAATGTGTGTGATATCCATACATCGTATATCTATTTAAAAATTAATTAGAATAAATAAGTGTTTTTAAAATATTTATTACTTTTACTATTATCTTAAATAAATATTTAATATTAATATTTTATATGATAATAGTAAAAGTAATAAATATTTTAAAAACACTTATTTAATCTAATTAATTTTTAAATAGATATCATACGATGTATGGATATCACACACATTCATGATAATAATAATATTAATATGTTAAATGTTTATTATGTTTACCGCATTCTTCAATCGAACACATGATCGCGTTCGATAGCGCCAGTAGTACATTAACCTACCGCAACCTACCATGACAAAAAACTGCTTGCAGTCGCCGAATAATTACCGTCGCATTGTCGCGTCGTCGCGTCGTGTAGTAACGTGTCCGCGCGTGTTTCTTTCATCGAGTGATTTTTAATCGCCAACAGTTATTATTCGACAGTGATTAATAGTGATTAGTGATAGAGTCATTAGTAAATTTCTCGTCTCATCGAGTGAGTAAATAAATGTGATTACGTTAAAATTTATAAAAGAATACAGTTCATGAAAGAAGAAAAACTTTCAGTTAATAATTTAGTGTGGATTTCTTGTCTTTTGCAACGTGATATCTACGTTAAATTTGAGAACGTACGATCTATCGGAAAATTCATTTCTCCTTCAAGCAATTACAGCAATACATCAAAAGTCATCGAACAAGGTAATAATAACTATTTTTTGACATTATGTGAAAACAGATCTCGGGAAGTCAGAGGGACAGTGTGTCAAAGGAAATTCGTGAAAAGAGAGGGGTTTTTAGTGGGTAGGGAGTACCGAGTTGGTAATTCGACTTGGTACTCGAGTCCCACATAACTCACCGGACCGACCGGTGAGTATGCATAAAATGCATTTTCCCCTCTCTCGTAAAAAAAAAAAAAAAAACCACGGGTAAGTGAGCGAATGAGAGAGAGAGAGAGAGAGAGAGAGAGAGAGAGAGAGAGAGAGAGAGTGAGAGAGAATGTATGTATTCGCATGTATGTCCGTGCATAGTATAGCGACCAGCTGATCGCCGAAGGCGCCCCGCGTGAGCGCCCGCGTCTGACGGTGAATCACGCCACCCTTGCCTGCCTCTTGTATTCGACCCGTCATACGTTAACTACTTCCTTTAATAATTCAAAAACTATGCTTTGCACGAAATTTTGCCAAAGGAAAAATCGTCTTAGAATTCGGTCAAGATTATGTTTTTGCAAAAACATAAAGTTATTCAGAATCACCCTGTATATATATACAGGGCATTACAGGGTGGCCCATTTTAATCCATCCAGTCGAATATCTCGAAAACCAAGCCCGGTAGAGAAAAATGTTTCAGACAAAAGTTGTTTGGTTTCGAGGGGGCCATAAGATGGTACCATTGGTTTAACTTGAAGAGTCATTTGAAGGTCACGTGAAGGTCACTTCAATTTTTTTAAGTGGAACATCCTATATATTTTCGCACATTCTTGTAGCTTATCTCGAGAGCTTTCCAAAACACTATAATTAAGTACCTTTTCGTTAAGTACTTTTTGAGTTATGAGGCTTGAAATAATTTCTTAATTTTACATAAACCGTAAAATATCTTGTAAAATATTCATTTTTCGATTATCTTACCTTAATACTTTTATGTACAAAATAATGAGAGGAATCAATTAGTGTAAAGAAAACACATAGTTATTTCAAAGAAAAAATATGTAATTTGCAATTAACAATTCCATATTTTTTCTTAAAAACAACTATGTGTTTTCTTTAGACCAATTGATTCCTCTCATTATTTTGTACATAAAAGTATTAAGGTAAGATAATCGAAAAATGAATATTTTACAAGATATTTTACGGTTTATGTAAAATTAAGAAATTATTTCAAGCCTCATAACTCAAAAAGTACTTAACGAAAAGGTACTTAATTATAGTGTTTTGGAAAGCTCTCGAGATAAGCTACAAGAATGTGCAAAAATATATAAGGTGTTCCATTTAAAAAAATGGAAGTGACCTTCACGTGACCTTCAAATGACTCTTCAAGGTCAAACCAATGGTATCATCTTATGGCCCCTTCGAAACCAAACAACTTTTGTCTGAAACATTTTTCTTTCCCGGGCTTGGTTTTCGAGATATTCGACTGGATGGATTAAAATGGGCCACCCTGTATATATATATATATATACATATATATATATATAAACACAATTAATTTTTAATTTTAGATCATACATCAATGTAACTAATTTGACTGTCAAAAGAAAAGCAGTTGACACATCAAACATTAGTACCAAGAAACCAAATTTTATTGAAAATACATCGAATAATTTTTTGGATACACAAGGTTGTTACTCAAATTCTTCATTTACATCAAATTCTGATATTCTGTCCGAAGAAATGGAAATAGCACCAACGACAAACTTTCTTCGAAATCAACGTATCCAAGAAATTAATGAAGTTCAAACAATACAGAATACATCGTCAATAAATCGTTTTCGTCCTTGTATCTCACAAAAAATCAGTACAATTGATACAGACTCTGTTTATCGAACATCACCACTACTCCGAAGCGAATCTAATCATAATATAAATCAAATGGCTGTGTGTGCATCAACTTCAAATTCACCATCTCCAACATTACATACAATGCCTAGCAATACAAAAAACTCAGGTAAAATAAAAAATAAAAGCGCCACACATTTGGAATCATCCATTACATCTCTAACTAATACTCTCCAAAACCGTTTTGCCAATTTACCATGTCCTGATAATAATAACACTGCTTGAAAATTAAATAATTTAACATTGGAAAGAAGTTTTGGTTTACTAGTAGCACTTGAATTAGAACGGATTCCTGAACCGGAAAAATCCAAGAGAAAACAAGCAATTGCAGATATTTTATGGAGATCTTAAATACAATAATTTTAATTATTTAAATGTTAATGCGATTGTTCAGTATCTTTTGTTTTATTAGATTTAGCATCTAAGCTATTTAAATTAACAGATTTTATTTTTGTTTAATTTGTCATAAGACTGAATAAGACGTCTTTATAGAATTTTTATGTTATGTATATTCATTTTAAAAAAAGACATTAAAAAATATTATGATATGAAAAAATATTTTAAAAAACGCAGTGTATCTTTTTTCTCCAGCCAAAAAATTCTTTACAAAAATGACATTTAAAAAGATATATAAATTAATGGTATGAAAAAGTATCGAAATCAAAAGTAACTAAATATGTTTAAAATTTTTACAAATATATGGAATTTCTCCAATCAAAATAGCAATTCTTATCAAGAAAGTTCAACAGTTCTTATTATCATATTAAGTTATTATAAAATATTTTTTTTACTACAAAGCGCATTTATATTCTTTTTTTTATTAACTTTACATGCTCATAATTAAATTCTATTAAAGCCCTAATATAGCTTATAGTTTTCTAATTTCCAAAAAATATTTAAGACATCTATTTATAATCTCCTATTTTTCAAACTAGAAACTAGAAAAAAGTATATCAAAGATTTAGAAGAGGACTAATGAAGTAATAATTTTATATAGACACAAAAAAATTAATTTATTTTAAATTAAGTAAGAAAAACAAATTGAACTATTTATTTATTATAATTTGGTATCACAATTATTTAAATCTCTACAAATATAGTCTTTTTGCCATGAAACCAGCAGAAGTCATTAAATACTCTGCTATGGCATCTCGTTGCTTGTATGCTTCTGTTGTTAATCGATGAGCAGTAGTTGACCGGATGCATTCAATTCCTTCTGAAGAATATATATTTCTCCATGTCCCAGGTATAATATTTCCATCTTCTTGTTCCACATCAATAAAATGAGGGACAATATGTTCTGTTTTCAATTTGACTTGAATCATTAATTGTTTTTAAAAAATTATGCAGACATATAGTTGCAATTACTATTTTATCTACAGTTTTCGGATGCATGCATATAGGTTTTTTGAATACACGCCATCGTGATACAAGAATACCGAATGCGTTTTCAATTACTCTCCTGGCTCGTGACAATCTGTAGTAAAAAATTGCTTTTTTTGTTTCTAAATTTCGACCAGAATATGGCCTCATCATATTTTTGGATAATTGAAATGCTTCATCAGCAACAAAGAAGCACGGTGTTCTTGTATTACTTCCAGGCAAATGAGCTTCACATCGTGGTAAATTTAAATTGTCATCAAGTAAAGCTTTGCCAAATTCAAATCTTGAAAATATTCCTGCGTCATTGCTGCTGCCATATGCTCCACAGTCTATTAATGTAAATTTGTAATTACTGTCACATGCTGCCATCAATACTATACTAAAAGTTTTCTTGTAATTGTAGTACAAGCTTCCCGAGTTTGGTGGTGCTTGTATTTGCATATGTTTGCCATCTACTGCTCCGCAACAATTTGGAAAGTTCCATTCTTTTCAAAATCCTTCACAGATTTTTATCCATTCTTCTTCATTAGGTGCTTGAAGATATATTGGTGCCAATATTTCATCAATTAAGGCACAAGTTTCCTTGATTATATTACGTGCTGTCGATTCTCCAATTCTAAAGGCAAACGCAACGGATAAAATTTGATCTCCTGTGGCAAGATATCTAAAACAATATATATAAACATAATTAAATAAATAAATTTTGATATTTGGTAAATATTAAATTATTAAAATAAATGCATACCTTAGAGTCAAAGCTAGGCGATGTTCAGGTATTAACGCTCGATGACTTTTTTTGGTCAAAACCGGTTTCATCATTTCTAAGAGTTGATTGAAAATGGGTATAGACATTCTTGTATAGCGGAAAAACATGCAAGGATCTTTTTTAATTTCTTGAAATAAATGATTGAAATCTCCTTGATGAAAACGATTCATATTAATTGATCGTACCCAATATTCTCGATTAGTCCAACAACGAGATATTCGTATTTTTAATGCATAAATACCAATAATTAATATAAATAATGCATGTGTCAACAGTTTTTCCTCGTTATCCATTGTCTATAAAACAAATATTAATAAAATATTAACATATTGTGTTAAAACTTTTGATGTTAGCTTTATTATTTTATTTGATATGTACTACTTTTCTCTAAGTATGTTACAATTTTTAATCTTATCTGACTGTTGCGTAAGATAATCACTTACCTAAAAGGAACGACGATTTTACTAGAAGTATATGTTTACGATGAGTATGTTTAGTACAAGATATGATCAGAAACTCTCGTTAGAGCAACGGGCTGTAATTTTGCAATGACAGTGAGAAGATTTGATGTTAAGTACGCAATGTGCAGGTTTAACATTTAATAATGCAGGTAACTCTGTAGTAATCTGTGGAAAGAGAGAGAGAGAGAGAGAGAGAGAGAGAGAGAGAGAGACAAAGTCATTCCCCAGCAAACACCAAGTAACAGTTATATAACTGTTAGTTATAATTTCCTACTCAACAATATAACTGTTACATGTTATATAACTATTATGTGTTAGATAACAATTATATTGTTGAGTAGGAAATTATAACTAACAATTATATAACTGTTACTTGGTGTTTGCTGGGTCTTTATATCTTGTCAAATAGTAATATATTAATGCTAACACATACACACACACAAGTTTGTTATTAATATATTTATGTATATTAATATATTATATATATTAATATATTTATATGAATATTTTATATATAACAAAATATAAGAAATAATCATTTTTAATTTTTTAAAGATGATCATTTCCTATATCTTGTTAGATATTAATTAATCTATACATAGCATAAAAATAAATAAATTTCATTACCTTATTAAGAATTATTATTATTTAGATGCAAAATTGAGAATTATAATTGTATATTAACGTAGAGAGAAGAAAAGAGAAAAAAGTTTTTAAGTTATATAAACGTGCTATGATTGGTGGAACGTAAAGTGTTAAGTTTCCATGTGCCTTGACTTTCCCGCTCATGGACTACCGCTTAAGTCTTACTGTCTAAGTTTTTTTATGTGCTCCAGGCTTAACTTCTCCGATTTACGCATACAACTTTGTCGGAAACAGTTACGACATCTTTGTGCTCAGGTCCTAAGTCGCCGCGCCAGTGATGGTCATTCGATCATGCTGGCAAGCCCACGAATCATAGTTCACGCAGGCTTGACGCGCAGCATCACAATAAGAGTATAAACAATTGAACACGAGACAGTCGAGAGTCGAGACTCTTCTTTAGAGATAATGTACTTCGTCGCATTCGCTCGATTGCTTTTCAGCTCGAGTGTTGCCCAAATATTTCAGTAACAACGACACAGTGACGTAAACGACATACTTTTTATAATTAGTTCATTTATTGTGGATCCCGAAATACTTAGCTGTGTGAAGCTGGCCCCCCCACTACTTAAAATCCAATAATGATCATTATCATTCGATTGATGGTCGTTTGGTGGTATTTGGTAGTCCATTCCTGATGATTAGTAGCCAAAATTATAGTTAATAATACGAAAAAAAGATATACCGGCGTGAAGTTAGCCCCCCTTTCATAAAATTCGACTTTCCAGACTGCATAAGTAATAATAACTGTAAGCATCCGTTTGGTGGTCGTTTAATGACGTTTGGTAGTCCATTCCCGATGATTGGTAATCAAAATTATAATAAATAATATGAAAAAGAAACATATGCGCGTGAAGTTAGCCCCTTCTTTCATAAAATTCGGCTTTCCAGATTGCATAAGTAATAATAATTGTAAGCATTCGTTTGCATTATTTATTACCAAATGTAATGTAATTTTCAAGGAAGAAAATAAGATATATATATCCATATGTAACCATGCGTCTCGTAAAAATTTTTTCTACTTCTAATTTCAAGTTTTATTATGCTTTTTCTGTGATAAATAAAAAGTTTTGCATATGTGTGTGTGTGTGTGTGTGTGTGTGTGTGTAAAATCCACGTTATTTATTTTTTACTTATAAAATATTTTGCTTATTACAAAAATAAATTGCTTATTTAATAATTTTATTTGATATTTATATACTTTTATTTATATGTATAATATAGATATATTATAGATACATAGTTTTTGTATACATTATATCTACATGTATATATATGTATATATATATCATATACATATATCATATATGTATATATGTTCATTTTTATGAACTTATTATATATATTGCCCCATGCGGCTCTATCTTACGTTCTTCATTACAAGATTGCACTGAGTTCATTAGATCATTATACACACTCCATGTGCCATGTATTCTTTTTACATATGCAATGTAATGGTGATTAGTATATGCTATTATACCAGCCAATCTAAAAATTCAACATAAAGTTGTGAATCATCAATGTATTGTGAATGAGCGTGAAAAGAAATTATATAGCCACATTTAAAAAAAAATTAAGCTTAAATTATGTTTGCTAAAAACAATATCAATAAGTATAAAAATATGAAAAACATAGAAGAATGTATTTTTTAATTAAATAAAATAAATGTAGGTATATAAATAATTTTCATATATTTAATAATTTAATTTTCATAAATTTAAATTTTTATATAAAATAGTAATAATAAGTAATAATTTTATATAATAATAGAAGTAATAGTAATAATAAATAATAATTTTATATAATAATAGAAGTAATTAGTTTAACTAGAAAGAAAGAAAACATAAAATTTTATTTAAAAACGTGCAATTGCAGGCACACTTACAGATTATTATACTTGCGAAAATAAACTTATCTAATGAGAAATTGAAATTCATTACGTATTTCCTTCTATCATTTTTTTCTATTGTTATCCATATTTCTATTCCATATGTCATAGTTAAAATTATGATATTATGATATCATAATTTTTATTTCAGTTGCTATAATAAAATTGATTTATATACGTAACAAAGTTAAATGTATTTAATTTCTTATATTTAAGAGGGAGTTTCTTTATTAAAACTACATAGATTTTTAACTTAATAAAGATAGATTTTTAAATTTGTAAATAATTTATCTTACCTGTATTTTTGTTTTAAAATATTTATTATTATAGGAAAATCTTTTAATTGACAACTCATGCCTGTTTTAGCATTCAAAGATACCCGAATGTCAAGTTCAATATATAGATGTATATTAAATTTAATATATTCAGTGCGACGTCCAGAACATTCAGATTGTTGGCATTTGATATTCTTTATTTGAAAATTATAGTCAAGTGCTTCTTCTAAATACATAAATCCCTTTTTTGAATTAATTGATGATTAACACCAAGTACTGATATATTATTTATCTCTTTTTGACATTCATTTGAGGAACATTCAGATATTTTGTTAACGCATGGTTCATCTTTTGTAAGATTTGTCCACATTACAGCAATATTATTGTAAACATCTATAATATGCATGTTGCCATCTTTCATTGTTGATAAATTTAATTCATTATTATCTAATAAAACAGCGATTCTCTCCTTATAAACAGTGATATTTACACCGTTATTTAAAATTAATTGACAAAATTTTAAAAACCTATTATTTGAATTACTAATATAATTAAAATAATTTTTATCTTCTAAAGCAGCAAGTGTAATAATTTGAGCAATTGATTCAAAAGGACACGTATTTCGAATTTCATATGTAATTCTATTGATTTTTAACGGTTGTAAGAAAGAACCATTTCGGAGAAGGAATTTTTTTGTTGATTTTTTAAATTTATTGTTTTTAATATGTTTTATTTCTGGATACGGCTTGAAATATTTGGATTTACTATTAGTAGTGCTACGTAATTTTCTATGTTCTGATAATTTGTTATTTTCATTCGTTTCTTCATTTTGTTGTAATATTTCGCTTTTACCTTTATTCATCCAATTTTCAAATTGATGCATATCTTCATTTTTTTCAATTTCTGTATTAATATTATTATTCGTATGACTAGTATTCATATTAATATCATTCCGATTAATACTCATATTGTTCATATTAGAAGTTACAATAGCAGCAGATGCTATTTTCATAGTTCCGTCAATAGATCTTAAATGCATCTTGATAAACTTATCTGCACGCATAGGAGTTTGTACATTTTTAAAAATATATTCACGTAAATCTTTAAAATATGCTTCACAATGCGCTGATGTTGCACGTACATATTCCGAATTAAATATGGGAGCTAAAACTCCAGACCATAATGGAAATTCTAGACATAATCTTATTATTTGTTTATAGAATTCAGGTAAATAAAAAGCATTTAAACGAGAAGCTTTTCTATCACTATTTACTTCCGCTTGCATTTTTAATTTCTCAATCCAACGATGAATATCGTCACTGTCATTAGGAATATCATCACAATCATTCTCATTATCATTAATATCTATCGTAATATCATTTTCTTCTCTTCTATCGGCGATTTTAATATCAAGATTCGTATGATGAATTTCAGTTGCAATATGATCTTCTAATTCTTTTTTAGCTTCCTCTGCTGGTGAAGGCAATCCTGTACTATAATATCCTTCATATTGTTGGATACTGACAGTTAATGTGAGCAATAAAATTGATTCAAATGTTTTGAATGATTGGCAACTTATCATAAGTGCAACACATCTTACAAAAAATGTTTTTATGTCAGGATGTTTCTTATCGAAACATTTCCAACGGCAAACGAGTTTGATTAAATGAGCAACATCAACTCTTATATATGTATCTGCTGGTTTATTAATTTTAAGAATTTTGATATTGTAGCTATTAATAGCAGAAAAGCATGCCGAAACATATTCTTTAATAGTCATTCGGTTAAAAGCAGATGTCATTGCACCTAAAAGAGCTCTTGAATAATCAGAAATTGCTTCTTCTGGTTTACTTGCACCCATATGTAACCATTCTTTAATCCAATATTCAATTGTATTAGTATCAGAAATTGTTTCTCAGAAATCATTTCATTAACTGGTATTATTAATCCTTCGACGTTTATAACCATGACGTATAAAAATATATGGCCACTCTGTAAATTATTTGTAATTTGAATCTTCGAAACGAAACTTCCTGTTGCATCCATAGCAATTCTTCTATATGTTTTTTTTCGACAATATTCTCTATATACATACATTTGCGTTGGAGTTCTATAATGCACACAAACTTTATCTAACGTGATTTCATGTATGCTACCGCAGTATGGAGAGGTATGTTTCATATTTCTTATAATATAAATTGGATCTTTGCCATCTTTTGGACCATCTAAAGTTTTATCGTAATATTCTTGTTTCACTTTACGAAGAATACATGGTTCATAAAAAAGGAGGTTCAATGTCACCAATTTTCATTTCTTGCATGGCTAGCCTTCTCCGCCAATTTGAGACGCCCTCAACTAATAAATCTTTACCAACTATTTGTCGTTTCTGGAAACGAAGTTGTCGTTTTACTTTTTCATGTGGAATTGTAGAAGTATCTTTTGTAACGCATCGCATAATCAAATGTTCTCCTTTCTTAGGTTCTGCATCAACATAAGCAGTAAAAGAAGATCCACATGCTTTACTTTTGCATTTCCCATTAATTATAATAAAATCCGAACGTTTATCGGAAAAAAAAACTTTTGCCCTTTTAAAGACATATGCACATGGTAATCTAAATTGTCGCCAGAATTCATCGCTAATAACATCACTCCAGACACCAGGGTTAAGGCAACCTTATGTTTTGTCCTTATATTCTATATATCCAGCTTTTATTTCACTCCAAAGTTCATATGTTATATAAAGATTAAATGTACTTAAATCGTGATTTTCTTTAGAATCTTTCGAATCTTTAGAATCCACTGTAGTATTAATTGATTCTTCAGTAGTATCTAACGAGGATGTCGTATTATCGCATTTTTCAATTTCATCATCTTTAATTTTTAAGTTTAATTTCATTTGTGAAAAAATTTTTCTTCTGTCTTCACGAACATTTATGTATACATTATGTGCATTCCATTTATTACTTAAAGAGTTACTGATATCCTGCCATACTTTTGAAGTATATGGGGGTAACTTCTTGTCTTTTAAAAGAACATTACTAAACATTTCGAGAGCTACTACAGCTTCGTTCACCGATACAATAGAAACACGTGGCATCTGTAAAAGGATTAAAAGAATGGATCTATAAAATATTATGAGTAAGTATTACTCAAAGTTTGGAACATTTTGTATAACTGTAAAAAATATTATTTATTCCTGATTATTATTTATGTCTAAAGAATTTATAAGAAAGAGAAAAAGCTTTAAGAAAAAAGAAAATAAGGAAGTAGCAGAAGAAGAAGAAAATTCTAGAAAATTATTATTAGAGAAATAAAACTTGTAACAAAGAACTACAATCTAAAATTAAAAAAAAAAATAAAAAAAACATCAGTATTTTCGAATATTTTATTATAAAATCAGTTCAAATATGATATAAAAATAGTGACATCATAAAAATACTTTATCATTAAAAGTTATATTTTTAGACGCTTGTTTAGATACACTTATTTGTATATGCTTATGAAGATTTGTTATAATAATGTATATTTAAAAAAAAAAATATATATATATATATACAGGGTGTCCCATTTTAACTTGGACAGTAAAATATCTCAAAAACTAAGCCCAGCAAACAAAAATGTTTCAGACAAAAGTTGTATGGTTTCGAGGGGGCCATAAGATGGTACCATTGGTTTGACCTTGAAGAGTCATTTGAAGGTCACGAGAAGGTCACTTCAATTTTTTTAAATGGAACACCCTATATATTTTTGCACATTCTTGTAGCTTATCTCGAGAGCTTTCCAAAACACTATAATTAAGTACCTTTTCGTTAAGTACTTTTTGAGTTATGAGGCTTGAAATAATTTCTTAATTTTACATAAACCGTAAAATATCTTGTAAAATATTCATTTTTCGATTATCTTACCTTAATACTTTTATGTACAAAATAATGAGAGGAATCAATTGGTGTAAAGAAAACACATAGGTTTTTAAGAAAAAATATGTAATTTGCAATTAACAATTACACATTTTTTTCTTAGAAACAATTATGTATTTTCTTTACACCAATTGATTCCTCTCATTATTTTGTACATAAAAGCATTAAGGTAAGATAATCGAAAAATGAATATTTTACAAGATATTTTACGGTTTATGTAAAATTAAGAAATTATTTCAAGCCTCATAACTCAAAAAGTACTTAACGAAAAGGTACTTAATTATAGTGTTTTGGAAAGCTCTCGAGATAAGCTACAGAATATGCAATGACAAATAGTAGGTTCCATTTAAGAAATTGAAGGTGACCTTCATGTGACCTTCAAATAACTCTTCAAGGTCAAACCAATCTTATGGCTACCATCTTATGGCCCCCTCGAAACCATACAACTTTTGTCTGAAACATTTTTGTTTGCTGGGCTTAGTTTTTGAGATATTTTACTGTCCAAGTTAAAATGGGACACCCTGTATATATATGTATATATGTGTATATATATATATATATATATATATATATATATATATATATGTATATATATATCTCTCTAAATATGTTTTTAATGTTTTTAGTTACAATGAAAAATAAATTATAAATAAAATAATATATCAGGTTGTCGGAAAAGTCATGACGCATTTTTTCTATGTGTTTCAAAGTCATTTATTTATATAAAGTACAAAGATCAATCAATGATATATTGCCCGTTTTGTTCGATAACCTTTTGCCATCTTTCAGTAAGTTTCATAATTCCTCGTTTATAAAAGGACCTGTCTTTATCGGCGAAAAACTGAACAAGGTGCTGATTTACGGCCTCATCGGAATTGAACGTTATACCACGCAAGGAGTTTTGAAGAGCACGAAACAAGTGGAAGTCTGACGGCGCAAGGTCAGGCGAGTATGGTGGATGTGGCAACACATCCCATCCAAGCTCCAACAATTTTTGACGGGTGATCAAACTTGTGTGTGGTCTCGCGTTGTCGTGATGAAACACCACTCCCTTACGATTAACGAGCTCTGGACGTTTCTGGATGATGGATTCGTTCAAACTGTTCAATTGCCGACAGTACACATCCGAATTGATTGTTTGGTTCCTTGGTAGGAACCAAACGCGCCGTCAGATGAACTTCTTTGAGTTCATGAGGAACCCAAACATCGAGCCTGTTTACGAATCCCAGCTTCTTCAGGTGGTCGTGAACGGTCGAATGATGGATTTTCAATATTTCTGCAATCTCTCGTGTCGTGTAACGTTGGTTTGACTCGATTAATGCCTTGATTTTGTCGTCATCAACCTCGGTGGGCCTCCCTGACCGAGGAGTGTCGTTGAGGTCAAAATCACCAGCACGAAATTTTGTGAACCATCGTTGGCACTGACGTTCTTGTAGAGCATTGTCACCGTAAACCTGACGCAATTTTGCACACGCCTGACGCGCGTTCTTCCCTTTACGGAAGTAATACAATAAAATATGACGAAAATGCACAGTTTGGTCTTCCATCTTATCCTTGTTGTAAAATTATTAAAACTCAACCAAATCGCTCAATTTTTTTTTTGGAATGAAGCTAGAACTGTCATCTGTCAAATGACATAGCAATAACATAGATGCGAATGACTCTAGTACCTTAAAAATGAACTAGCGCCATCTATTTGCCAAAATGCGTCATGACTTTTCCGACAACCTGATATATAAACAATTAATCTAGAAAAAGTTTATCTAGAAAAAGTTTAATCCCAGATCAGAAAACTATTGATTACTATTTGCACTTTGTATATATCTATTCATTATCATTAAGTATATATCTATTAAATCACATTAGAAATAATAAATTTTTATGTTAAATAAACCATAAAATTCTAACCACTTTATATGCAGTAATATTATAAAAGATAATAAAAAGAAGTCATGTCATACCAGTTGTAAAAAATTGTATATATTATTGTAAATAACAAAAATTAGTGATATTATAAAAAATTGTCAATCAAGTAAATAGATGCGATTTTATTTTACATTTTGTTAATGTTATCGAATATGATAATTCCCAACAAATAGTCAAGTAGGGGCCTACACTCGAAAAGTTATTAGATTTTTGTCATAAGGAAGTCAGAACTACTTCTTACAACACTCGTAAACAGTTGATTCATGTTAATAATTAAAAAAATAATTTAAAAAAATGTTAATTATTAAAAAAACACGACGCTGCCAAGTTTATTAGCATATTGTTCGTTATTCGCACGTAAAGATGCGTCGAGCTATAACTGTGACTCGACACAAGACACTACCGTGTCTCTTGATAAAATTTTATGACATTAATTGTGATTACAATATTAGATATTGACAACATATTAATATCATATTTTGTTTTACCTTCTAAATGAATATTATTGTATAATAATATGAATATGATATGAATTTCTTTAAGAATAAATGAAAAAAGGCAATTATAACAATAAACCTAGCAACACATCAGTCACATATAAACGTGTGGTCATAACCTCAATTTACTGCGAATTATGTCGCTGTGATACTAGCGCTCCTAGCGCTCTGCACTGTAATCTTAACCATCTAGACCAGTGACCAGTATTGCATATTTGCAATTCACATTCACTTTTCACTTTTTTCCTTCGTATTATTTATTATAGTTTTAACTACCAATCATCAGAAATGGATTACCAAACGTCATTAAGTGACCACCAAACAAATGCTTATAGTTATTATTACTTATGTTGTCTGGAAAGCCGAATTTTATGAAAGAAGGGGCTAACTTCACGCGCGCGTATGTTTCTTTTTCATATTATTTATTATAGTTTTGATTACTAATCGTCGGGAATGGACTACCAAACGTCATTAAACGACAACCAAACGAATGCTTATAGTTATTATTACTTATGCAGTCTGGAAAGCCGAATTTTATGAAAGAAGGGGCTAACTTCACGCGCATATGTTTCTTTTTCATATAATTTATTATAATTTTGATTACCAATCATCGGGAATGGACTATCAAACGTCATTAAACGACCACCAAACGAATGCTTATACAGTTATTATTACTTATGCAGTCTGGAAAGCCGAATTTTATGAAAGAAGAGGCTAACTTCACGCGCATATGTTTCTTTTTCATATTATTTATTATAATTTTGATTACCAATCATCGGGAATGGACTACCAAACGTCATTAAACGACCACCAAACGAATGCTTATACAGTTATTATTACTTATGCAGTCTGGAAAGCCGAATTTTATGAAAGAAGAGGCTAACTTCACGCGCATATGTTTCTTTTTCATATTATTTATTATAATTTTGATTACCAATCATCGGGAATGGATTACCAAACGTCATTAAACGACCACCAAACGAATGCTTACAATTATTATTACTTATGCAGTCTGGAAAGCCGAATTTTATGAAAGAAGGGGCTAACTTCACGCGCATATGTTTCTTTTTCATATTATTTATTATAATTTTGATTACCAATCATCGGGAATGGACTACCAAACGTCATTAAACGACCACCAAACGAATGCTTACAATTATTATTACTTATGCAGTCTGGAAAGCCGAATTTTATGAAAGAAGGGGCTAACTTCACGCGCATATGTTTCTTTTTCATATAATTTATTATAATTTTGATTACCAATCATCGGGAATGGACTATCAAACGTCATTAAACGACCACCAAACGAATGCTTATACAGTTATTATTACTTATGCAGTCTGGAAAGCCGAATTTTATGAAAGAAGAGGCTAACTTCACGCCGGTATATCTTTTTTTCGTATTATTAACTATAATTTTGGCTACCAATCATCAGGAATGGACTACCAAATACTACCAAACGACCACCAATCGAATGATAATGGTCATTATTGGATTTTAAGTAGTGGGGGGGCCAACTTCACACAGCTGAAATACTTCATACCGAGAAACATCATTCGTGAATCATTTTTAATGAATCAAGGATATTAGAAATATCTGAGAACAAGTAAATCGCCATATATGACACACGTGTATATTGAGAGAGAGAGAGAGAGAGAAAGAGAGAGAGAGAGAGAGGAGAGAGATTGACCTTTATTAGCTTTCTCAGCTATTTGTAGTATACAATTTTAAATTACATATATTAAATAACATTAAATAATATATATTCCTTTAACATTCGCTTAAATGGTTCGATCCTATCACAATTCATTTCGGCTGGTAAATCATTATATAATTTCACTCCTTCATAAAACATACTCTTTTGCGCACTTCTTGTTCTGCGAAATTGTATTGCAATATCTCCGGCCTGTCGCGTTTGTCTTTCACTTACATTTCCTACTATTTCTAGTCTATTTCGTAGCTGCTCTGTCAGCAAATTCCTTACGATCTTAAAAATAAATAAACATACATTATAATATAGCCTCTGTCTTACGGACATGAACTGCAACGCTTGCAGCATATGTTCCACTTTGGTATACCTATCACACTGTAATATAACCCTCATTGCCCGATTTTGCACTACTTGCAATTTATCCAGCTGTGTTTCTCCCATATCCATTAACAACACAATATTCGAAGTGAGGTGCTATGTGTGATTGCCTTATATACAATACATCTAGTATATGCCGATATACAATTTCCTATTCTATTTAAAAAACTCGTCTTTTTTCCTATCTTTTTTAACATATAGTCATAATGATCTTTAAATCGAAGTTTATCATCAATAATTATTCCTAGGTATTTCATTATCTCTACTCGTTCTATCTCAGTTCCGTCCAAGCATTTCAATACAATATTTCCTTTCAGTTCCTTTCTTACACTCCTAACTATCATATATTTCGTTTTTCCTGCATTCATTTTCAACTTATTTATATTCATCCATTTTTCTACCATATTAAATGCCATATTTATTTTTGACTCTAACTGCTCACTACTTTCACCAGCTACATATATTAATGTATCATCCGCAAACATTTTTATACTACATCCTTCAGGGCAAATTTTAATTATATCATTAATATATACAATAAATAATAAGGGTCCTAGTACAGATCCTTGCGGCACTCCATATTCAGTGGCAATTAATTTAGACCATTTATCATTGAAACGAACCTGCTGCGTTCTATTATTTAAGGATGATTTTAACCATTCTAAAACCATCCCTTTAATTCCATATTGATATAATTTTTCTATTAATCTTTCTCTATCTATTGTTTCGAAAGCTCGCTTAAGATCCATAAATATTACTCCAACCATTTTTCCTTCGCTAACTATTAATTTCCATTCGTCAACAACAGTTTGAATTGCCGTTTCACACGAATACTGTTTTCTAAAACCTGATTGATGTTCTGTTATAATACTATTAAGGTACAATTTCATGCAGACGCTCGACGCTCATTTTTAGCGTCAAATCTGGTCACGTGACTACATTTGACGCTCTATCTGTGGAGGAGGCAATAGCGTCAAACAGCCAGCGTCCATGCTTGTTTGAGCGTTTGCGGAGTCTGTATCCGTATTATCGACTTGTTTATCACTTAGCGTATCTTTGATAGTATATGAAACAAACAATATAATATTCTGTAATAAAAAATTACTTTCAAGTGATATTTTGAGTGCAGTAAGTGACAACACGCGCAATGTTTAGTGCATACAAATATGAGGCGTGGATTGCTGAGTGCCAGAGAATATTGACAGAGAAAACAAAAAGAAATTGAGGCTAAAAAGAGTTGCGGCAGCTCTTATCATTAATGAAATAATGAGAAAGAAGAAAAAGAGACCTTATAAAAAGAAAAGTTTTTGGGTTCGTCCATTATTTCAACTGCGACAGATTCATGGCTTTTACGAAGCCATATTTCCTACACTTTCTTTGGACGAAGACATGTTCAAAAAGTATTTACGTATGTCAACAAGTCAATTCGAGGAACTGCTTAGTTTGGTTGGGCCTCTTATTTCTAAGGAGAGTATAACAAGAAATCCTGTACCTGCTGCAGCACGATTGGCTATGACATTGAGGTAAGTTTCTTATAGCAATTTTAATTCATTATTTTCGATTGTCTACATTGTTAAAACTAATGAATTATATGCAGATACTTGGCAACAGGTGACTGCATGACTTCGACTGCCTATCAGTATCTTGTTGGGTTTACTACAGCAAGTAACATTATTGGGGAAACATGCGAAGCCCTTTGGAATTGTCTCAGCAAGGAAGTACTGCCATTTCCATTGAAAACAACAGACTGGTTGAACATTGCTCAAAAGTTTGAAAACCAATGGCAGTTCAATCATTGTATAGGTGCTATTGATGGGAAACATATTAAATAAGGTATGTAGAAATATTAAAGGGTTTAATGAATGATAAATTGCATCGGTAAATAATAATATTTTTTTGTAGTGTCCTGAGAATGCTGGCTCCACATATTTCAACTATAAAAATGCTCACAGCATTGTATTGTTGGGAATCTGTGATGCCAATTACATATTCACATTAGTTGAAATAGGTGCCTATGGCCGTCGTAGTGATGGCGGAATTTTTAGGGATTCGATAATGGGCCAAAAATTCAATAAGAGACAAATAAATCTACCGAAACCAAAACGGCTGACGATCGATGGAATGCCTTTGCCGTATGTTCTTGTCGGCGACGAAGCATTTCAACTAAGTGATTATTTACTTCGGCCGTATCCTGGAAGAGGAGGTCTTAGCCAAGATCGGAGCATTTTTAACTATCGTCTCAGCCCTGCTCGAAGAACTATTTAAAATTCCTTTGGAATATTGGTCAGCCAGTGGAGAATTCTGAAAAGACCTATCGATGCTACTGTTGATAACACAATTCACATGATTAAGGCCATCATATGTCTTCATAATTGGCTACGGAAGCGTAACGATACAAATGAGTATATTCCACCAAATATGGTTGAATAATATGATCCTAACGGTTCTGCATCTTGGAGACAAGAAGTAAGATATTCGGCACTCCAAGATGTTATTGTTTACGGTAACCATAACAGTAGCCGATCTGCCATAACCATTAGGGAAGAATTTTGTGATTTTTTCACTGGAGAAGGAGCTGTTCCCTGGCAATATAATCGTAACTAAAACAATCCCTTTAATTTGAGCGATGATGGAATAGCTTAGTACATTTTAAGTAGGATTAATTCACATGCGCGTGAAATTTTTTTTAACTTTATTTTTAATACGCTTTCTGTTCGGTTATGTAAAGAAATTTCGCAAAAATTCGAAAAATACAAATAAAGTACTTGTTGCAGTTTTATTATAGATATAAGATTGCTAAATAAAAATCACAACTGAATTTGGCAATATTATTGCACACTTCAATATAGTACTTGCATGTTTTACATATAAAATATATACTTACAACCTATAATATATATAAATTATAATGTTATATTAATGTATTAAACTATTTTTTATATATAGGCGAGTTTTTTTATTCATCGATTGATCAATCACATTATGCGCAAATGCAACTTTGCTCTATAAAAGCTGCATTTGCGCATAATGCGATTGATAAATCAATGAATTTAAAAACTCGCCCATATATTATATTTTTGTATATAATATATAAACTATATTAAACGAAAACATAATATTTTTATTGCGTTTCCTCGATATTCGTTTTATTGCATTTCCTCATTCATCAGTCGAGTGTTGACCATTTTTACGATGTCCAATAGTGTTTCCATACGTCTCGCATACGGTATTCGACGTAATTGGAGTCCTGCTGTATGCAACATAGCGTCAACTTCATTCGATGTAGGGGGTGCTGGTAAAACGACATTTGACTCCTCTCTACACAAGACATCTGCGATTCTATTCATTGCGCTTACAGATTCTTCATCTGTGACTGTGTTTCTGCGAGATCTTCTATAGCGTGAGTTTGATGAAGCTGTAACATAATCGTCATTGCCATTATTATCATTATCATCATCACTATTGTTATTATTATTATTAATCTGTTTACACTCTAAGAAAAAGAAGGAAATAGAAGGATATTGGTAATTTGACCTTAAGGAAATTGATGAAACAATAAAATAATGACGATGCAACGTGCAAGTTTCTAATTTGCACTATTTTTATATTAGAATATCTATGAATTTCCCATACTTGATGCTATGCTGCTAATGTCAACATCTCTGTCGCCATCATTTGGTGTAGTTATATAATCAGCTTCTTCTTCTTGCAAATCCTGACTCGCATTTGTGTGGGTTCTACAAAGGAAATTGTAATAATAATAATAATTATGAAACCAATACTAATAAGATTTAAAGAAAGAAGTATTACGGTCGTAAGAATCGCGCAGAAATTCTATCGCGTCGTAATATTTCCACTTCTCCTTAATGTCAATTCTTGCGGAACCGCTGGCATGCTGCTCAGCTTGAACAAATTTTCGGAATGTGTCTCGCAAGCTTTTAAATTTTTTTTTAGCATCTGCTGCATTTAGTTTGCCTATAACGGTAAATTACAATTCAAGACGAGGCTCAAATCACTTATGTGAAGAGACATATTATTCCTCACCATTCAGTTCTGCGGAGACTTCATCCCAGAGACGCCGTACAGTCTCTCGATTTCTTTGGTCCAAAGGTAATGAGAAATCCCATAAAGGAGTTCGTTTCTGCACTTCCAGAATGAGAAGTTCTATGTCTAGATCGGTCAGTTTGTTTCGGGCAGTTTTTGCGATGGGTACTCCAGTCGATTTTCTGGAGAGTCTTACCGGTTCAGCTGCAAAATGACGAATTACAAGGATTTGTCATTCTCAAAAAATTTTCAAAGTGTCTGGTTGTGCGGCAACCACACGAATAACTATATATTAATGTCCGGCTATAACGTAAATATAGACTCAATTTAGGGGATTTTGCCGAACGAAAAACGGACGTTTATTCACATGCGTTGCCAGACAAGCAGACAAAGCCAAAAGTTTTAGAAAATTATAATATTCTAAAATTCGTGACGTGTTGTTTACTTACGGATATTCGGATTTAAATTCTCCTGGTTATCCATAACGATTGCCTCTATGTTGCCTGGCATCATACTCCGCCTGACAATACTTTTTCCGTCATCTGTAAAATTCATTTGCTTAATTAACTTTAAAATAAACACAATTATACATTACATACCTAGCATGGGGTAAAAGTAGTAATTCTCGTCAATGTAAAACTTGTTGTAACCCTCTAGACAGGAATGACCTTGAATCTTCTCGCAAATTTCCTCGCACAAACCACAAGTATACACAATACGAATTTGCTAAATATGTAAAAAAAATGTATCATCAATTATTCTATTTTTTTCTGTAATAAAAAGCATATTTGAAGGTTACATTGATACCACTATAATTTTAATTGATATTTACCTGTTGGGAATCCATCTTGCTCTCTACTATAATAGATATTTAAACTAATACCGGAATCGATATAACTTTGTGGTAAATTTTTAACAATAATATATTTAATAATTCAGAGGGACGCGAAATATAGCCTAACCATGTTAGGTCCACGAGCCTAACCACTGGATTGACTGAAATGAGCGTCGAGCGTCAAAGCACAGTTTAGCTTTTATCTCTCGACGCGGGAATTTAAAAATCTATCACGTGACCAGATTTGACGCTAAAAATGAGCGTCGAGCGTCTGCATGAAATTGTACCTTTAGATTCCAGATACATTTCAATTTGCTTCTTTACCACTAATTCTAAGACTTTCTCATATATTGGTAGCATATTAATAGGTCTATATTCACTTGCTTTTTTAGCTTTTTCTATTTTTGGAATCGGTATTATCGTTGATGTTTTCCAACTCTCTGGACAGCAACCTTCCCTCAAAGAATTATTTATTACTTCAACAAACTCTTCTTTTATTACATTAAACGTTGACTTTAATACATCGCTAGTTATTCTTTCTTCAGTCCCTTTCTTTTTTGGTAATCTCATAACAATTTTCTCTAAATCCTCTACATTAATCATCTCAAAGTTTTCTATAATTCCTGTATTTTCAATAATATAAATAATTCTTCTACCCGTATCTCTAGACTTATCAATATTTATAGATTTCACTATGTTACTAATACTTTGTACGTAATATATGTTGAATTTATCAGCTATATTACATCCGTTAATGTCGTCTATTATCTCAAAATCTATATTATCTATATCATTTGTACCCTTTGATTCACCTCTAATTAATTCTTTCAAAGTTTTCCACATTTTCGTAGGGTTTTCTTTATTACTATCTATCATATCTTCATAATATTCCTTCTTCTTTTCTCTGATTAATTTAACTACAGCATTTCTTTCAGTTTTAAACTGCAACCAATTCTGTTCCATATTGTCGTACACTACCTTATTATACGCTTCATCCCTTTTATTTGCTGCTTCTTTTATATCATCTGAAAACCATTGTTTCCTTTCCCAAACTTTTGGAATTCTAACTTTTTCTTAGGTGCTATAACGTCCAGTGCCTCTACTATGCTATCAACAAATTTTTTCGCTCTCCTATTTACTTCCAAATCTTGACTTTCCCCCATTCTGTTTTCCACTAGACTACTAAATTCATCTATACTAAATTTACTATAGTCTCTGGCATTAAATTCTCTATACTTACTTTTAATTTTATTTAAATATAAAACGATTTTTAGCCACGCATGATCTGTTATTTTAGGTTTATGAATTACCTGTAATTGCACTTCATTATTAGCAAAAAGTAGATCAATAATTGTTTGACTATCCTTTGTGACTCTCGTCGGTTTATTAACATACTGTTTCATACCTAGACTCAACATTAGGTTTTGCAATTTCTTTGTATAGAACGAGTCTACCATAAAGTCTATATTAAAATGTCCTAATACCATACAATCTCCCTTTGTTGTTAATTCCTCTACTGTATCCTCTAAAAATCTAACAAAATCAGCGTGTGATGCACTCGGTGAGTGATACACTACCATTATCGTACCTTTGAAACCGTACCCTGAAATGGAACGTATTAAAGAGCGTTGGATTCTGACCGAACATGGTCGAACCGAATAATTATTGTTCGCCGGCGCTTGCAGCGGGGGAGGGCCGGACACTGGGCCCCGCCCCGCCGCCGCCGGACTCTCGCCGCCGGAGGAGCTATCGCTCCACCGCCTCGCCCTTCTCCCCAGGCGCACTCTCCACGGCTCATCCTCTTCGCTGTCCCCCTCGTCCTCCTTCTCTTGTCTCCCTCGCGCCGCTTCCTCCCGATGCCGCCGCTCCTCCTCCCCGGGTGGTGTGGGGGTCCTTTCCTCTCGGCGCATCCGCTCCTCGACCAGACACGGCGACACCTCCGCGATGGTGGGGAGGAGGGGGGGACGGGGCGGCGTGCCCCGCCTCCCCGCGGGGAACCCCGTGGACATCACGGGGGACCCGCATGTAACTGTCGTCACCGTGCTGGTCGTCAACGTGGCAGGCGCTGTGGACACCGCGGGCACGGCTGGTGGTGTGCTGGGCGACCTCTGGACCCCCACTGTGCCGTCGCGGATGTTCGGCGACGGGGTATACATTTTTTCTTTTATTTCTATTGCAACACACCAGAAATTCGAAATTATTTTTTTCGTCAGTAATATTTCATACTTAATATCGTATCTTACATATAAAATTGTTCCTCCTGTATTTCTATTTTCTGCATCGCATCTAATTATACTATAACCTGGAACATTCACCTCACTATCTTCAATTTCAGTAGTCAATCTCGTTTCAGATAATGCTACAATTGCAGGATTCAATCTTTTCATAATCTGATGCTGTATCTCATCTTTATGCGCTAACAGACTTTGCGCATTTGTATATAATATTAATTCTTCTTTCTTCTGTGATTGCTATTTCGTATCCTCCTAGCCGGCTCTCCTCTTCTCTTCCTGTATCGCCCTCCTGAATGTTGGACATTGCGGATCAAGCGCATCGTGCTCACCACTTATCTCCAAGTTGTATGCTTGAATTTTAAACATACAATTTACGCATCTCTTCTTGGTTTCCCTGCATTCAAATGCTTTATGTTTCCCAGCACATTTGTGGCATGTTTCATCTCGAGTACAATTTTTCACAATATGAAAATAACTCAGCATTTAAAACATCTTTTAACACTAATATGATTAAACACAGGGCACTTATTCCATCCTACACTTAGTCTTCCTTTACTCAATATTAATTCATATGTTTTTTTATCTGTTTTAATTATTACAGAACCTTCTTCCTTTCCTCTTCTTCGGAATTTACTATCATCATTTTTCTTCTCTTTAATTATTCTCTTCACAATTCTCATTTGAAATCCTTCATTCGCCGCCATTTTATTGTGCTTTTTAATTGTATCTATTAAATTATCATCATTCATTTCAGAGAGAGAGAGAGAGAGAGAGAGAGAGAGAGAGAGAGAGAGAGAGAGAGAGAGAAATTATTCGGGAAGAAAGTATCGAGATTAAGATAATCGAAAAATGAATATTTTATAATATATTTTATAGTTTATGTAAAATTAAGAAATTATTTTAAACCTCATAACTCGAAAAGTACTCAATAAAAAGATACGGTTATGCATAAAAGGGGCGTTCTCTCCGATTTGCTTTATTTTTAAATATGTTATAGGGGAGATCTTCCCGAGTAATTTCATATATATATATATATATATATATATATATATATACGAAATTACTCGGGAAGATCTCCCCAGTAACATATTTAAAAATAAAGCAAATCGGAGAGGAGGCCCCTTTTATGCATAATTACCAAAGATACTTTATTATAGTGTTATGGAAAGCTTTCGAGATAAGTTACAAGAATATGCAATGAAAAATAGGTGGTTCTAGCTAAGAAATTGAAGGTGACCTACGTAACTGTGGCACATTCACTCAAGATCAAACCAATTCCATCATCTTATGTCCTCTCTTCAAGTCAAATAACTTTTGTCTGAAACATTTTTTATTAAATGTGTACTTACAAATATAATAGCTTTAACTCTTTAAATTCCCTATCCTATACATACTGTGACCGTTTATTTTGTTATGTTGGGCTAATGTTAATTGTGGCCGGTGATATTGGCCCACGGCACACCTTCGGCGCGATCTTTTCTCAAAATGTAAAACTCTAAAATTGCCTGGGCGCCAGGTGCGGGGAATCCGCACCGCTCTAATAAAATCTCAACAAATTATATAATTTTCCACGCTCTGAAGAAGATGAAAGAATTTAAAAGCTATCGCGACGGATACTCGGCTAGCCCCGTATCGAAATTGGTAGAGGGGCGGTCCGTTTAATTAATTCACAAGGAAGGATCGAGAATACAAGGTGGCTGCAAATAAAACATAATATTTTAGTAACGAGAATAGATATATTTAACATGTGAATAAATTCCAATGGCAGACCGACTGGCGTAGATGTAAAACGATTTTATAATATTGATTACCAGATTATTAGCCGGCAGCGACGGGCCGGCATTCGAGCGCGATCACCGCGGTATCACGTGTCACGCGGCCGGAAGAAAGCGTAAAAGAAAAGTCCCGGAATTCCGCGCTAAACGAAACTTGTTAGAGTTTCGGCAGCTACGGATTCCCAAATAAATTTTAATAATGAATACCGCGGTTTTGGCTCCTTTAATGACATCCGTCTGTCGCAAATAAAATAATTAATTACAATAATGGATCTACCCGCCACACGCACAGTTGACAGAATCGATTATAGATGCGAGTCGATTATTCAGATCTACTACTTTAACGAAAGAATTGAGCGGCTACTAACGTATCTTACATAGCCGATTGAATCTAGACCTGAAAAATTATAAATAACCAGGAAGTATCAACCGATTTGAGCCTCGGGAGTATGCGAGCCGACGCCGCGACGTAGTTGCCGGTTATCGAGTACCGCAATCGCCTTCGGGCGTGAGCTCTTCGTATCGAAAGTTTAACAGGCAAAGATTCTCACAAAATCACTATAAACGCAACAAGAAAGACAATTAATTTGCCCGTCGATTATCGGTATATTACGCGTTAACGACAAGAATTTAGACAAGACTCGATAACTCAATAAAAGGCCCATTAAATTCAACGCGCACAACTACCCTCTATAATATAATACACGGAATGCGAGTCGACGCTGCAACGCAATTGCTAGCTATCGAATCTCGAGATCGCCTTATGTGTGGGGCTCAGTTAAAGTAATTTTTACGGACGAAAATTTACAGTTAACAATAATAATCGTACAATAAACACGTAAAGTGACTGTCGGCGCGCAACTGGGAGAGAGGGCACTTAATTTTACGCAAGCTCGAACAAAGTCTTTAGGCCGGCCGTCGTACGGTAAGACGCAAATATCGAGAACGCGGAAAAACGAAATTTACAATGAAATTTAGTGACGGCAGCTATACGGCCCCGACCCTGTTCGAGCTAATTCTACCTTATTACACAAAAAAAAACGGCCAGATGGGGTCGACGCTTGTCTCACCGGTGACTCCTTGCGGTTCTCCGTGCTCTCGGCATCCACTCGTCGGATCGATACCTTTGGGCCGTCGTTCCCTTCGCCGGTCCGCCGAACAGTGGCGAGCGGCAGTCCCGTCGGAATCACGCCGGCGAATTAATTGGTAATTGGGCCACCTGCGGCGCTTCCGCAACCCTCAGGATCGTCGTGTGGCCCATTTTATCCCGCGGCCTTCAGGGCCGTACCTGTGCCTGTCGCACCCCGTTTTCCTTGGATTTTTCGTAATTTCTCTCGTCGGAGCCCGTCAGGGGGAATATCTTCGGCAGCCACTCGCCGTTGATTATAAGGTTCTTCTTGAGCTCTGTTCCGGCCGAGGTGGCTCCGGCGCGGGGTCCCAGTGTTAGTTTCCCGCTGGTTGGCCTTCCCCGCTATCATTCTCCGTACCTGCTGGGCATATTAATGTTCACAGGGCGGCAGCGACAGTCTTAAGTGGACTTTAGATAAATTGGCACAACCAAATAATACTTATCCTAGCGTTTCCCTCTAATCGGCGCCTCCACTCGCCCGTCTCCTTGCATGCTGAACTCCTTCCTTAAAGTTGGAGCCACCGGATGAAATCCCGTCCGCGTTTCCCATCACGCCCGCGCTTAAACCTAATCTTATTGCTAACAATTAAATATTTATGCCAGGGAGGCGAGTATAACCTCGCCTCCAATAGCCGCTCTCTCCCTAAATTAGGGGAGAACGAGGGCCCAAATTCACTCTCGGTCGGATCTCGCGATCCTTGTGGCGGACCACCAAGTGTCACGTCACAATACATATATATAATAAAAAAATTAAAAAGAAAATGGCGTAAGAATCAACGCGCGGTAGTTGGAGCGCAGAGAAGCAACAACACTTCTTTCTTTTTTCAATATTAGTTTATTAAAAAACACATTATAATAACAAAAAACAAACGTTTCGGATCATCTTTTGATCCTTCTTCAGCGCGATATTAACAATTTATATTACAGATAGTGACGCGTTACATTAAACGAACTTGTTCTCGACGCGTAGGTGACGCTAAATTGTATCCCGCGGAGGTCTAGTAAGCGCTCTGCTTCCAACAGTCAATTAAATATACTATAGTTATGCTATGCGACGTCAAAGCAGATCTTACAAATCGAATAAAAATAATAAAATAAATACCGAAGGATATTACACGTGAATAAGCTTTTTTACTTAAATTAATAGTTAGAAGCATAGCTCATCAGATTCCGCGCTTTCTACAATTAATAATATAGTATGCCGCTGTGCGCCCCATGTCGATTCGAGATTCGATGACGAACTGTATAAATATGTCCTCGGTTGTCAAGACGTAAACATGGACTCAACTAAGGACATGCGTAGTTGACTCAACGATAACAAACATACCGACGCGTGAACGAACGCCTCATATTTTCAATAAATTATCGATTATCGTCGCAAATGTATGATACAAGCCCTCTGTATCACTCTGCAAGTTCAAGCTATTTTTTTGGCGCTTGATAAATAGCATTTCAGAGACAAGCCTTTTGCCCAACGAGGACTTCTTGTCCAAAATCTCAGATTCTTCCCAATTAAAATCATGACCGAATTCCAGTCTGTGATTAGTTATAACCGAAGGTTGTGACGTATTTCGTCGAATGTGATTTCGGTGTTCAGAAATTCGTTTTTTAAACTGTCTGCTAGTTTGGCCGACATATGACGCATCGCAATCATTGCACGAGACTTTATACACTACATTGTTACACGAATCTTTTGGCATTATGTCTTTATGGATCTTGAAAAAATTACGAAGTTTATTTAAGCCAAAATAAGAAACTTCCGTGTCATGATTACGAAGAACTCGCTTAAATTGTTCCGAAAACTATTGTTGGAATGTATGGGATTGTGAAATATGAAGAGGGTCTTTTCTCAGGGTGGTCCTCGTCGGGCTTCAAGCCTGTCCGATGCAAGGCCAATAGCAACTTCAGACGTTTTCGTATTACATGGAAAATGTAAAATAGAAAATAGTCATTGTCCAAGAGGACGCCGACTATCAGCTCAATTTTTTTTGATGGAATCTCGGATGCGATAATAAAAAGGCACGATCCACCAATCCTACGATTGTTCCCCTCTTATGGCATAGTGGATGATTCGACTTATAATTTAGATATCTCCCGGAAAAAGTAGGTTTGTGATACCAATCGAAATCGATTAAATTATTGTTCACGATTATCGTAACATCAAGAAAATTAAGTTTATTATCAACTCCCTCCTCCAATGTGAACTGAAGCCTTGGGTAAAAAGAGTTGAAGATACCCAAGACCTCACTGAACATAGAAGAGGGAGCCGCCAAAGCTATATTATCCACATACCTATAATAGAATGGTAGATTGAAGGGAACTTGTCCAATTGCTTTATTTTCCAAATCTTGCAGAGTGATATCGGCAATGATGGGGGATAGGGGAGAGCCCATGGGAGTTTCGAATGTTTGTTGGTATATTTTTCCATTAAAAGTGAAGAAAGTAGAATTTAATATAAACCGAACTGCAGTCAAGAATTCGTCGCGGGGAATGCTGCACTTTTCTTAAACACCATCTCTCTGAGACGCTATCCAACGCTAAATCTAATGGGATGTTAGTAAAGAGAGAAACAACATCCAATGATAGTAATTTAAAGTGGTCATTTCACTGTACACCTGATAGTTTTTTGACTAATTCAAAGCTATTGGCAACATGACTATGTGCCCTGGGGATAGCGTCATAGATGATGTTATGTAAAAATGCAGCTAATTGGTATAGGGGAGTGTTGATTGAGAAGACAATCACCCTAAATGGGCAGTTCGGCTTATGAATTATTTTTATTCGATTTGTAAGATCTGCTGTGACGTCGCATAACATAACTATAGTATATTTAATTGACTGTTGGAAGCAGAGCGCTTACTAGACCTCTGCGGGACGCAATTTAGCGTCACCTACGCGTCGAGAACAAATTCGTTTGATGTAACGCGTCACTATCTGTAATATACGGCGAGTTATTCAATGGCCTCTTTTAGATGCCCCACCCTGTATATATATGGTGTATATATATATATATATATATATATAAAATACAACTTTGCTTCCGCCGTTTTCCTATAGATGGCTTTAGCGGTAAGTAGTGGTCGAAATAAATAGATCATAGACGTCATGCAATAAACTTGGGCATCTGTCAACATAACCCCATAGAAACATTAGTCGATTTGTGTCTGCATCATAAAGTTATTCTCGATTGAAAATGTCAGTTACGAGCCAAATTCTCGTCATTTGCGGGAGGTTTTAATTTTCTGCTTCAATATGAAGAAATCTGTGGCTGAGGCTCATCGAATGCTCTCAAATACTTATGGTGAGGCCGCTATTAGTGAAAGAACGTGTCGTGAGTGGTTTCAACGCTTCAAGAACGGTGATTTTCACGTCGAAGACCGGCATAGCGGTGGAAGAGAGAAGGTTTTCGAAGATGCAGAATTGGAGGCATTACTTAATGAAGACTCGTGTCAAAGTCAAGAAGAATTGGCACGATCATTGGGAGTGACTCAACAAACAATTTCAAAACGCCTCAAAGACATGGGAATGATTCAGAAGCAAGGAAATTGGGTGCCGTACGAGTTGAAACCGAAAGATGTTGAACGGCGTTTGTTTGCTTGTGAACAGTTGCTTGAAAGGCAAAGACGGAAGGGATTTCTGCATCGCATTGTGACTGGGGACGAAAAATGGGTTCATTACGATAACCCCAAGCGCAGAAAATCATGGGGATATCCCGGCCATGCTTCCACGTCGACGGCCAAACCGAATATTCACGGCTCCAAGGTCATGCTCTGTATTTGGTGGGACCAGTTCGGCGTAGTGTATTATGAGTTGTTAAAACCGACTGAAACAATCACAGGCGATCGTTATCGAACGCAATTAATGCGTTTGAGCCGAGCATTGAAAGACAAACGGCCGCAATACAACGAGAGACACGATAAAGTGATTTTGCAGCATGACAATGCTCGACCCCATGTTGCGAAAGTGGTCAAGACATACTTGGAAACGTTGAAATGGGAAGTCCTACCCCACCCGCCGTATTCTCCAGACGTTGCTCCCTCTGATTATCACTTGTTTCGATCAATGGCACACGGCCTGGCTGACCAGCACTTCCGGTCTTATGAAGAAGTAAGAAATTGGATCGATTCGTGGATCGCTTCAAAAGATGACCAGTTTTTTCAACGCGGGATTCGTACGCTGCCCGAAAGATGGGAGAAAGTAGTGGCCAGCGATGGACAATACTTTGAATCATAAATGTATAACCAGTTTTTTACAATAAAGCCTCGAATTTCGGAAAAAAAACGGCGGAAGCAAAGTTGCACACCAATATAAATATAAGTATATTATATACAGGGTTTTCGAAAAGTCCGGAAACGGTCGAATATCTAAAAAATAAAGCATTTTAGAGAAAAATGTTTCAAATAAAAGTTGTTTGGTTTAAAGAGAGCTATAAAATGGTGGCAATGGTTTGACCTTGAATAGTCGCTGGAAGGTCACATGAAGGTCACCTTGAATTTTTTAAATGGAACACCCTATATATTTTTGCACATTCTTGTAGCGCATCTCGAGAGCTTTTCAAAACACTATAATTAAGTTAGTTTTCATTAAGTACTTTCCGAGTTATGAAGCTTGAAATAATTTCTTAATTTTACATAAACCGTAAAATATCTTGTAAAATATTCATTTTTCGATTATCTTACCTTAATACTTTTATGTACAAAATAATGAGAGGAATCAATTGGTGTAAAGAAAATACATAATTGTTTCTAAGAAAAAAATGTGTAATTGTTAATTGCAAATTACATATTTTTTCTTAAAAACCTATGTGTTTTCTTTACACCAATTGATTCCTTTCATTATTTTGTACATAAAAGTATTAAGGTAAGATAATCGAAAAATGAATATTTTACAAGATATTTTACGGTTTATGTAAAATTAAGAAACGATTTCAAGCCTCATAACTCGGAAAGTACTTAATGAAAACTAACTTAATTATAGTGTTTTGGAAAGCTCTCGAGATGATCTACAAGAATGTGCAAAAATATATAGGGTGTTCCATTTAAAAAATTCAAGGTGACCTTCATGTGACCTTCCAGCGACTATTTAAGGTCAAACCATTGCCACCATTTTATAGCTCTCTTTAAACCAAACAACTTTTATTTGAAACATTTTTCTCTAAAATGCTTTATTTTTTAGATATTCGACCGTTTCCGGACTTTTCGAAAACCCTGTATATTGTATATTATGTATGCATTATGTATTATATATTAGCGATTTTAAGATACGTATATTTAATATATAACGCATACATAATATATAATATAATAATACAAAAAGGTTGTAAAAACATTTAACGCTGTTACGCGTATTAAATAAAGCGAGAGGCCAGAGGCAACGAGAACGAGAAGCATTGCCTCGTCGCCGACTGTGGAAAGTGAGAAGGAGGCAGTACACAATATCTCTGTCTTCCTCTACTATCCGAAGCTAGCCGAGGCTCCGGCTGTCACGGTATGCAGTTTACGTCTGCGCGCGTCATCCCCTCCACTACGGTTGCTCGTTGCTCGCGTGGACATTCTGGCATCACTGCACCGAATCATATGCGCCACACAGTCTCGAAACCTAGGGCAGAGGGAAGGGAGAGGGGAGAAGGGAAGAACAGGAGGAAAGTGGGGGGGGGGGACTGGTGTTCGGGAATGAGTTGAGCGCGGGAATCACCGGAAGAGTAATTAAAGGAAAGATGACGCGTAAGCAGAAAACGCGGGAACCATAAAGTTATGTGGGACGCTATTGGCATTTATTAAGTATCGAAAGATATATTTTGTCTAATTTTTCTGTGTCACTTTGAATGTTGAGACCGTGGCTTTGCTGTGTAATATGTAACATTTCAGAAATAATTTTCTTTTTGTAAGACGGTTCTTTATCTAGAATGATAGCTTCATTTCAATTAAATTCATGACCCTGTAATCTGTGTAGAGAGATGACATTAAGATCTTCATCTCTTTGATTAATATTTTTTTCATGTTCTTTAATACGATCATTAGTTGTCTTTTCGTTTGGCCTACATATGAGACTTCGCAGTTGTTAAAACATAATTTGTAAACAGTATTAGATTGATGCATTTTTGCCCGTGAGTCTTTATGTAATTTAACAACAGAATTTAATTTATTTTTTACTGTGAATGCCAATGTTTTATTCAGATTCTTTGTTAGTGTAAAAAATTTTTCCGAAAAGTTTTTAATGTACGGTATGGTAAAGAACGAAAGACACGGGGAGGTGGTGACTTGAGAAGGATTCGCCGGAGAATTACCATTGTAAATTAGATGTTTTATTCTATTGTGAATCGTTTTGAAAATGAAATCTATTGGATAACTATTTTGTATTAAGATATTAATAGCATCTGAGAGATTCTTTTCTTGATATCGTGCGTGTGATAGTTTAAAGATTTTATCAACAAGTCCTATAATCACTCCCTTTTTATGAGTTAATGGATGACATGAGTGAAAATTTAAGAGTCTACCAGAAAATGTTGGTTTTCTAAACCAATTAAACTCCAAGTGTTCTTTGTTAACAATAATAGTTATATCTAAAAAATTCAACGAATTTGTTTCCGGAATTTCTATTGTAAACTGTAATCTTGTGTGGAAGGAGTTAAACGTATGTAGAATGTCAGGAATCAGAGAGGAAGGGGCCGCAATAGCAATATCGTTCACATATCGAACGTACAATGGAATGTGGAAAGGTAAACGAGAAAGTGAAATTTCTTCTAGTTTTTCCATAACTATATCTGCAAGTATTGGGGAGAGGGGGGAACCCATCGGGGTGCCAAAGATGGTAATTATACAGAAAGAAGACAACCTCATGTATAACTTTGACCTTGACATATGTTATCAAGGACATGACTCTGAGTAACTTTTCCTTATAACTTAATCGGCGGTCTCTTATAATTTCTGAGATATTTAAAGTTAAAGTTGGGTTAGAAATAGGTTTGGGTTAGGTTATATCTTTCGGAAGTGGAGCCCCCCGTAGGGAGGGGAGGCGGAACCCACTGCGTCCACGCATATACTTTATAACCAGTGTTCCGATTAGGGATTCCCTCTACGCGCATGTGCGGCAATACGCTGTCAGTGAAGTACCTTATACTAATAAAAAAGGGCACTGTTACCCAGCTATATAAAAACGTATGAAAAAATTATAGATAAAAATATATATGTGTGTATAAAGACACGTTATATATATATATATATATATATAATTTAATTATTTTATACATATTAATTATTATAAAGGATAAAAGGAAAGAGGAAAAGGTTATATATTCTTTAAATAAAACACTCTATTTACAAAATAAAACAAAAATATTTTATTTGTCAGACATCTCAAAGAATACCAACATTTGTTGCAAGGGTAAGGAAAACTGCCAAAAACCTTACCAGTATTCATATAACAACAAAAAATTTCTTAATTAATAAATAATACTGACAATAATAAAATATAAATATACAATTAAAATCTGAAATTAAAACTAAAAATTGCACAAATATTAGGTACTGAAACACAAATATAATATCACAGTTAAAATATTACAGTTAAAATAAACATTTCATCATATTGCTAATAATAAAAAATAAAATAAAATCTGAATCTAATATCTAACGTGTCTAATAAAAAAAAATTGCACAAATAGCAGGTCCTAAAACACAAATAATATCACAGTTAAAATATTACAGTTAAAATAAACATGTTATCATATTGTTAATAATAAAAAATAAAATAAAATCTGAATCTAATATCTAACGTAAGTCTAATACAACAAAATAAAATAAAATCTGGAAATATAACAGTATGTACAAAGAGAGTCATTATGGTTAGATGTATAAAATTAATTATATGAAAAAAATAATATAAAAAACATAATATAAAAATAAAGGTATATTAAGAACCATCACATGAATTGCCTGGTTTTGCATATAAATTTTGCGGATTGTGTAGTTTTAAATGTTCGGAATCTACATCAAAATTAGTACAATTGATGCCTTTAGCTTGAAAACTTGATCTTATTGTACATATCGTGGAAACAGTCTTGTTTGATAATCGATTTCTTTTTTTATTTTTAACATCATTAACAATAGAAAAAATTCGTTCGGCTTCTGCATTTGAATGTGGAAAAGAAAGGACTGTTTCGACTAATGACTCTAAATTTGGAAACATTTTCTCGTCGTTAAAATTTTTAAATTCTAATATTTTTTTCCACATTAAATCTATTTCAAAAGACTCTAATTCTTTTTTTTCTTCATTATTAAAAACGGATGTAAAATTGTCCACTCGAAAGCTAATTGTGTCACATCAATGTGCCCTATACGCGTTGTTATTAAAGTTAAGTCTTTAAATTGGATTCTACTTTCATCGTAAAGCGCAATTTTTGGCTGTAAAAACATTAATTGTTGAAAAACAATATCATTGTATGGCAAACGTTTTAACATTTCGCGAATGGCAGTTATATAAAACTGTAAACAAGTTAATTTAATTTCTTGCGCGCATTCTGAAGGTAATGTTTGTAAAAAACTTTCACATTCGGGTCCAACATTAATATCATTAACATTTCGAAAATTATTTTCATCTTCTACATTAAAATCAACAATATTTTCTAAAACTTTTGGGATAACAACATTTGTCGCTATTTCGCGAATTAATCGATGGCTGTTTTCGAACAAAGTATGAATCAACACTTTACACGTTGAAAAAGAGCATTAGTTATTAAAAAAATTTAACGAATATTTCAAAAATAATAAATACGCTTTAATAAAATGGTCATTCAATTGACTTAAAATTATTTCCGCAGATTTTAATTTATCTTCTATCACAGCCAAAACAAAATAATTTTTTAAAACATCCCAATTATTTAATAATCTAACAATACATTTATGTAATACTAACCACCGAGTATTCGACAATTTTAAAATTTTATTTCTTTCCACGTTGAAATAATCCTAAAAATGAAATTCACCTAAAATTGCGTATCTCTTTGCACTACCTGAGATATAATTAGCAATTCCTCGAAGCAAATTTTCACAAGATTCGGGAAGTTTTTCACAAGCTCTACTTGCTATAAGCGTGGATGAATGGCAAATACAATTTGATACAACAAGACTCGGAATTTCTAATTTTAAACGCGACATAAAAGAATTGTTGCATCCAATCATTACAGAGGCATTATCACTTGCCATTCCAACAATATTTTGTAAAGAAATTTTATTTTTATCAAGCATACTTTTAAAAATTTCAAAAATTTTATTCGTGGAACAATCTGTTGCGTCTAAAGCTAATAGATCTAATAATTGCGTTGTTACTCTTTTTGTTAAAGGTGAAACATATTGTACAAGAACACACATAACTTTAGTTCATATTGGTACTTTCGTCTATTAAAATGGAAAATTTAGAATTCTGAATATATTTAATAAGTTCTTGCACTTCGCGCTTTGCAATTACTTTAGTAACAATGTTTGTACATTTATCTCGAGCTAGTGAAAGATCTAACACAACTTCAGGCTCTGCACAGATATCTTTCAACAGTGGAATTAAATGATCCGCGGAATAAAAAGAAATATTATGTTCAGCAAAATATGCTGCTAATTTTATCTCTGCGCGTTTCACTTTTTCTGTATGTGACAAAACGACTCTATTATTACTGTCTAAAACAGCTATGTCCAACCCAAAATCGTTACCGGGCCAATAAAATACTAGGAATGTGAAGTGAGCCGCAATACAATAAATAAATTTAAATTCAATAATAATAATAATAATAATAATAATAATAATAATAATAATAGCTGGAATTCTCCGAAAAATATTAGGTTTAATAAAATTTCAACTCAAATACTTTTACATACAACTATATTTAAATGTCTTTATTATTTTATGCAAAGTGATACATATTCATAAAATTAAATATTAATGATAGCAATATCTTCTTATATAACCGTTAATTAAATTGTAATTCTTATCTAATCAATGCGAGGTTTGTTTTTCAATTTTGTCCGCTATTTTTTTTTATATTAACTGGTAATTTGGAGGAGGCACAACGAAGTTGATTTGTTAAATTCTCATCTGTAACTTTGTTGCGATTTTTGGACTTCACAATTTTCAATTTCGAAAAAAAAGATTCGCAAAGATACGTGGTTCCCATAGAAGCTATAATACGGAGTGCTAGTTGTTTCAGATTAGGAAACTTATCTTCTTGGATATATTTTTGATAAAATTCAAGTTTATTATGTGACTCAAACATGTATTTCAAATCAATATTTGATTGGAGGTCTATCAATTCTAATTGTAAGTTTTCTGGAGCAGATTCTACCTCAATGCTAAAAGGACATATGAAAATATTGAAAATCATTTCATGCTTCTGAAGATAGGCAAATCTGTGTTCAAAGGCGTTGTGCAATTTTTTTACTTCGATGGTGTATTTCGAAAAGTTTTTACGCCTATTTTTAAAATTACTTAAAAGCGGAAAATGCGTCAAATTATTTGACTTCAAATGATTTTCATAAAGCTTTAATTTCATCATGAATGCTTTTATGTGTTGATAGCAATCTGTAATTAATTTATTTTCGCCTTGAAGCAGCTGATTAAGTTCATTTAATTTTGTTGTAATATCTGTGAGAAAACATAAATCTAGAAGCCATTGTTCATCGTGGAGTTCCGAAATATCCTGCCCATTTTTATTCATAAAAATAGAAATTTCCTCTCTTAAGTTCCAAAACCTTAATAAGCATTTCCCGTGGCTTAACCATCGAATTTTTGCATAGAAAATCAAATCACCGTATTCAGATTCTAATTCACGAAGATACTCTTGAAATTGACGATGTTTCAGAGAATTATATTTTATTGTATTAATTGTTGTAATAACAATAGACATCACGTGGGACATATCCAATGTTTGTGCACATAAATTTTCAAGGTGCAAAAAACAATGACAAATGAAGAGATCAAAATAATTTGAACTTTGACCCATATCGTCAATTTGCTTACAAATCAATGTAACAGCTCCGACGTTTTTACCGATCATTGCAGGTGCTCCATCAGTTACGATGCCAATTAGATTTTTTAAATCAAGTTTATGATCTTGTACACACTTTATGACCGCATCTTTAATATCATTTCCAGTTGTAGTGTCTTTCAAACTTACAAGATCGAGAAATTCTTCTGTTACATTCATTTGTTTGTCGACTCCCCTAATAAAAATAGAAAGTTGAGCGGTATCCTTAATGTCCGTTGTTTCATCGAGAGCTAGTGAAAAGCATACAAATTTTTCTGCAACTTCATTAAGCGTTGCAGAAATTTCAGTCGCTATGCCATTAATTCTGCGTGTCACAGTTTGATGAGACAGACTGATTTGAGTGAAAGCTTTAATTTTATCTGGAGCAATTTCTTCTACTGCAGCCATCATACATTCTTTGATATACTCGCCATCTGAAAAGAGTTTCATTTTTTTGCCAATAATATGGGAAATTCGCAAGCTGGCATGAACAATCGCATTTGATTGTGCTTCTTGTTTCTGAAATACGTTTTGTTGAGCAGTCAGGCTAGTTTTAAGTAATTGTAGTTTAACTTTTCTTTCACCAGTAGTAAGTTGTTTAATTTCGTCGTGCTTTTGATCGAAATGCCTTTTCATGTTATATGATTTGAAGTTAGAAATCGAATCACGACAAATTAGACATATGGCTTTATCCTTAACTGGAACAAAGAAATATAAGTCTTCCCATTCTCTTTGAAATTGTCGGTTCTCATCTTCAACTCTTCTTTTTTTCTTTGACGACATGATAATAATATAGGATATAGGTGTATGTATTAAAAACTAGAAGAAAAAAATAAAATTAGATATTAAAATTAGATATTAAAATTAGATTTTAAAATAATATGTGATGGATTATTTACCTTATTTAAAGTAGCACGAGTTACGATACGCACAGCACTCAGTAATCAGTATATTACGTTCGTTCGCAACAAACACATACAGGTCTCAACATGCCTGATAGCCAAAGCTGCCAGATCCGAGACGCAAGCAACATGCACACGTAGTGGAGGGGGTAACGGACATGTGAGCGTAAGCGTACGTGTGAGCTCGGCGCATGCTCGGCGCTTCGGCTAGCTCACACATACGCTCACATATCCGTTACCCTCTCCACTACGTGTGCATGTTGCTTGCGTCTCGGATCTGGCAGCTCGGCTGATAGCTGATAGTGTGGTGGGGATGAAGACTCTTGAGGCGACGCCGTCGGTAAGACTGACTTTTAATGCATAAAAAAAAGGATCTATGTAAAATCTATAAGGGCCACACAAAAGGAACAACTGGGCCGCATGCGGCCCGCGGGCCGCGGGTTGGACATAGCTGGTCTAAAACATTGACATTTAAATTTTCTTTATTTATATTTAATTGTTCTAAATGTGGGACCGATTGTGAATGACGAATTAAATTTGCTTTAAAACATGTGATGGTTTTATTGCATGCAAGACATAAAGCTGAATCTTCCGTAGGATGGCGAACTAACCATCCTTTAAAAATATTTTCATCTAACTATGATGATTGGAAATGTCTAACTCTCGATTTTTTAACTCCTTTTTGTATAAAACCGTCCATCTTACAATTTATAATAATAAACACTTACCTTATATGATCCTATTTATCTTCTTATTGATCTTCCTATTGATCTTTATTGTCCTCCTCCTGTCATAGCGATAGCGTCCCGCCAAAACTGTACACGTTATTACACATATGCTTATATTGCTTATTACGTTACTATAGGCAACTGTGACGTCACGATTGCTCATGCGCAGAACCGCACATGCGCGCGCACGGAATCCCTAATCGGAACACTGTTTATAACTAGGGCTAGTGATGTACTTCGAAGGCTTCGACATTTGAACTTCGAAGCTTCGATATTAAAATCTTCAAAGATCGAAATTTCGAAGCTTCGAAGGTTCAAAGCTTCGACCCTTCGATACTTCGATAATTCAACCTTCGAAGCTTCGAATAATTAAAATTATACAATTTATTAATTAAAAATAATAATAATTACAATACCGCGATACATTTATAAAATTATATGATAAAATCTGAATAAAATATATTCTATTATGTTTTACTATTTTTATTTTTATTTTACAATAATATCAATTATAAAAAAATACGCTTTAGGAATTAAAGGAATTCTAATTCTAATTTAATGTAGATTATAAATAAATAGTATATAATTTATTGTACTTGGCTAATTGTGTCATATCTGTTTTTTAATATTTATGTACTTGCACTACCACGTCGTTTGATTTAGTTTCAGTTAATAATAATTTTCCAAATAATAACCTTCCAAAGTCATACATTCAGAACTACAAAATAAAAGTTTTAGAAATGAGAAATAGCGAGTCAGAAATAAATGCTTAAAGTTATTTTTAATTCATAATTTTTTATGTTTAGAATTCTAGAAATAAATATTTTCTTTTTTTCCCGATAAAGTACTTAAAATTGTGAGTAAAAGCAAATATTTGTAGGTCATGTGACGTTATGTTGCTTTTCGGAACTCGTGATTTCGAATTCTTAGAGGTGAAATATAAAGTGCGAAATAGAAATTTTAGAGTCAGTGTGTGATTGTTGAGCGAGTAGAACACACACATCTAATCTAATAACGAGCCACGTAAATTTTTTTATTTCTTTTTGGGAATATTTATTTTATCAATACTTGCGTTGTTGCGTAGAAAGTGATGCATATAAATTATTGAATTATTTGTAGATAGTAGACATATAGTGATTATTTGTTCCAGATTTCTCTCCAAAAATTATATTTTCTTACAACAATTAATTTTTTGAAAAATATATTTGAAATTTGTGATTTGCAATTATATATAGATATATTTAAAAAAAAATAGATGTAAAAATATTGATCTTTTATAAAAGATTAATAACTGTTTGCACAATTAATTTCTAAATAGTATTTCAACAAAATAATAACAATATGGTGAATCATCTTAGCAGTCTATTTGCAAGATTAAATTGTTATTGTAAAAAGAAATTGTTCATTTTCGCAAATCTCGTGGCATCGGCAAGTTGAGAAACTCAACTAAAACGTTTAATAGAAGTATATACTGAAGTGTAAGTGGCAACGAGGCCACTACTTTTCTACAGAGATTTATCGTGAACAATATAACGCATCTCGCAGAAGGAACATCTAATATTTACACTTTGTTTTTTGAACATTAAAGACAGAGTGATGTATGACGTTATATTATATAAGACTGAAAAAAGTAATATGTATTACGTAGAAAAATAGATATATATATAAAATACATAAAACAAAATCAGGGCTGAAATCAGACCCGCATAGGAGCCAAGATGCGCGGGTAGGGGGAGATCCTTCGGAGAGTTCTCCCAAGCCCGGCATCTCAGCAGTGCCCGCGGATAGGAACAAGGGGACTGACTCCGTTATGAGCCAATGTCTCTTCTCCCGTCCGGAAAAGGACACACAAGAGTGCAGCAGATCCGATGAGGCGATCCCGTCGGAGGCCTCTAAAACGGACCACAAAGTCTCGCTGCCATCTACGCTCGCGGACGGAAGACTCTCCCCTCCCGACTTCGGTCGGGAAGGGTAAGAGTCCTCTATCCAGGAAATTAATGGGGAAACTGCGGGAGAAACCCATCAGCCCTCCGGTTCCTCTATCCTAGGTGAACTCCCTAAACCCATGGAGTACACTGAGGATGGTGAAGGATGGGAGACTTCGGGGGGAGAAGGACTCGATGTGTTGGGTTCCACCCCTGAGCCCTCCTTAGATCACTGAGAGACGACTGTGTAGAGGATAGGAACTTGTGCGAGCTTGAACACCGCTAGTTCGGTGTAGTTAGCCCGCGCCGTAATGAAGGAGGTAATGCTACAGCAGTTCCCGGAGTGACAATGACAGCGAAGCCTTACAAAGAGAGGGTTTCTTTAGTAGGTAGACTTGGATCTGCTCCGTCCGGGGAGTCCTACATATCGCGGATATGTATAAAGCATTTTTCCCTCCCTACGTAACCAACAAAAAAAGATATAAAATCAATGTCTGGTCAATGTTTGATTCGACTAGATGCTTTGATAAAATAGAACTGCAGTAAATAAAAGCGGAAAGCGCAAATTGGAAGGAATGATATTTCCATGTGGCACGCTAAGTAATAAAGCCAACAAGTTTATCAATAATATTAAGATATACGAAGATCCAAGATTGTCTGAGGTCTCAGAATTTTAGCCGATTGACAAACATGAGTAATCGTGAAGGCCTAAAATTTTAATTAAGTAATATGTTAATAACATTAATATTTCATTTTCTCTTGGTCTTTTACAATTTTTACATGTGTATCATTTTTTAAAAATTAGCAAATTTTATGTCATTTGCGAATACTATTATATTTATTTTATTTAAATTTATGTAGATAATTTTTAAATAGTAATATATATATATATTTTTTTTAGTGATTTAATTTTTCGCAAGAATTATTGTGATATAACGAAAGTTTTTAAAAAATCAATAAAGATTTATTCAAAAAGGCTAATGTGAACCACCAGCGTTGACTTTCGACGTAAATTAAGGTATAGAGCAACAAATCAAAAAAGCAAATTAAACATATCCAATATTATTCCTCAAAGGATATAAAAAACCGTTAAATCAAAGTTGAAAATAAAAGCGCAGACGTTTCGATCCTCTCCGGATCATTTTCAATGTCGAATCACAAAGGGACCATACAAAAATATATACAAAAAACGCAGTCAATAAAGTGTTCGATATAATGATGTCATAATGTCAAATCGCTATCATACAATTTTCAAAAAAATTTTTCAAAGATAGTAATAGGAAGAAAAATTACAATATAACATGAGTTTCGCAAAAGAATATTATTATAATCGCATTGGAAATGCCTGAGCGGCCGCGAGTCACTCACCTGTGCTCCAAAACGCAGATCGGAGTCGTGCGTAAGAACTGAGACAAAAAATCTTAGAAGTCGTCTGTTCTGATGGTATAAACAAAGAACGTGTATATGTGCTGCGGTGACGCCGACAATGCGAACATGAATAATTGTTAATTTTCGCAAATCGAAGATAAAGGCAATAGAACCAAAAACGCTGAACGTAGTGCGTGGAAAGACTTATTAAATTATATTACATAATTATTAGAGCATATCACTCTTACAAAATAAAACCGCAAACAATACGTGAGAAATTCTGTCGACAGACGTTTCAATCTAACTCCAGGTCCTTTTCAATGTCAAAAACATATAAGCAGTTGAACGAAATGATATTAAGAAATATTTTAAATTATATATATCATCACACAAAAGTCAAAGCAATAAAAAATTTTTTCATATATGAAAGGATCTGGTAGAGTTCACATTCATATTTCACACAAATTTATAACATAGTTTTAAAATATTAATGTATTGAAAGAAAATTCGCAAAACACAAAGAAATCAAAAGAAATTACAGAGATAATAATGAAAAAAACCCAAATACGAGCAACGGCTCGACGCAAAAATAGGAAGCTCACAAAAAAAGAAATATAATCAATTCTTTTACCAATATGGGTGATCTCAGGAGGTAAATGATCGACGCTCGTATTTATTGAATAACTCAGAATTTATTTATATAGACGCGAGATAGACTCTCTGAAGACTCGATATTAACTCTACGAAAGCGGGATACAGAATGAATTCTGGAAAATCAGGATTCAGCATGCATGATCCGGGAGAAAGTTTTATGATAGGAAAAATTCTCAAAGGGACGAGTGACCGTTGCGTAAAGAAAAGCCGTGTGTTTGCCATATGTTAATTGGCGATCTAAGGGATCGATAGAAGGCTACGTAACATGCAAGGGTTGTAAATTCTACAGAAGTGAAACCGGATATCGGATGCATGCATGCAGGGATTAGAATTTATATAATATAATATAATATACGTGAGTAAATATGTACGTGTGTGTGTGTGTATGTATAACAGAGGCGGAGTAGGAGACAATCGTCCCTACACCAACATAATATGTAGTGCACAATTTGCAATATACAGGGTTTGTCAAAAGTGTGGAAACCCCTAAATATCTCACAAACGGTGCATTTTAGAAAAAAATGTTTCAGGCAAAAGTTGTTTGGTTTCAAAGGGGCCATAAGACGGTACCATTGGTTTGACCTTGAAGAGTCATTTGAAGGTCACGTGAAGGTCACTTCAATTTTTTTAAATGGAATACCCTATATATTTTTGCACACTCTTGTAGCTTATCTCGAGAGCTTTCCAAAACACTATAATTAAGTACCTTTTCGTTAAGTACTTTTTTAGTTATGAGGCTTGAAATAATTTCTTAATTTTACATAAACCGTAAAATATTTTGTAAAATATTTATCTTACCTTAATACTTTTACGTACAAAATAATGAGAGGAATCAATTGGTATAAAGAAAACACATAGTTGTTTTGAAGAAAAAATGTGTAATTTGCAATTAACAATTCCATATTTTTTCTTAAAAACAACTATGTGTTTTCTTTACACCAATTGATTCCTCTCATTATTTTCTACATAAAAGTATTAAGGTAAGATAATCGAAAAATGAATATTTTACAAGATATTTTACGGTTTATGTAAAATTAAGAAATTATTTCAAGCCTCATAACTCAAAAAGTACTTAACGAAAAGGTACTTAATTATAGTGTTTTGGAAAGCTCTCGAGATAAGCTACAAGAGTGTGCAAAAATATATAGGGTATTCCATTTAAAAAAATTGAAGTGACCTTCACGTGACCTTCAAATGACTCTTCAAGGTCAAACCAATGGTACCTTCTTATGGCCCCTTTAAAACCAAACAACTTTTGCCTGAAACATTTTTTTCTAAAATGCACCGTTTGTGAGATATTTAGGGGTTTCCACACTTTTGACAAACCCTGTATGATGTTACAGACTTGGCTATCATAATAGTGCATGTAAAATTATATGCATTTATTTTCATAATATAATATAAATATTTAAAAAGATACAAAAGAGCAACTGTGACATATATGTACACTTTTTTCTAATAAAATTATAAATATATATTTATTGAAATTTGTAATAATAATTAAATAAATGTAGAATAAATAAATGTAGAACAAATAAAAGTAGAAATAAATAAATGTAGAATAACTTGTTATAATTTTTAAAATAGAATAGTTTATAATTTAATCATTTTTTATAAAATTGTGTTGCTAATTTCAAGTATTATTATCCAGTATCTTACCATTTCAATTTTTTTCTTTTCAGTCCTCATTTTCTTTATTTTTTTGATTTATTTAAGTATCTTTTTGACACACAATGACGATCGTAATTGTATTTATACGGCGTCGTATACTCACATATCATGCATGAAAATGTTTTCCATTTTTTTTCTTCATTTTTTTAATCATTTTCTTCACTTTTTTCATTTTCGTCCTGCTTTCTGGACCTGCCAGTTGTATCTTTATCCGTTTGTTTCTCTTTTAATGGCATCCTTTTTTTTGTTGTGGTAAAACATCTGTATCAGACTGGCAGCAACTTGAAAGCAATCATGGGCTCCTTCGTGTGAGACGTGATGATCCCGCAGCTGTAGTTATGGTCGTTTTTGGCATTTTTTTTTTCGATTTCAGACTTTCCTTTCGAATTTTTTTTCGAATTTTTTTTCAATTAGGCACTCGATGTTTAGGCACAATTGTTAATTGTGCAAATTTATATTGTCCGTAAGCACAAGCAAAAAAGATCTGAAAAATAAAAAAGAACAGAGCAACACGCATTCCCGCAAACAAGACCAAGCTACCAAGCAAGGAAAAAAGAATAAAAGAAAATTAATAATTGATAATGCAAAATGTACATACATGCAGAGACCGCAATAAAAGAACCACGTCTTCATGTAAAAGAACGAAGAAAGAGCGAAAGCACATATCGATGAAATCAGAATCAGAGAGTTTAGAGTGATGTGTCGCCGGCCAAATGGCGCAATAGACTGAGTTACAGGAAGCAAAGGAATCTCGAAGACAGGAGAGAGAGAGAGGGAGAGCGTAATACAGGAGCGGAACACAAAAGAAGTTTAGCCCACTTTCTCACGTGCAGAGAAAGATTTTATAATAGGCAGATAAGCCTTATCTAAATTAACAGTGCCATTCTGAACATTTATGCTATTTTTTTGCCATGTAATATAAGTCATTTCAGAAATTATTCTTCTAAGATACGAAGGATCCTCGTCCAATATTTTTACCTCGTTTCATTTGAATTCATGTCCCTCGAGTCGGTGATTAGAAACCACAGAGAAGGATTCAGCGGGTTTGTTAATGTTAGATTTATGTTCTTTAATTCTAGTAGTAAGTTGTCTACTAGTTTGTCCTACGTACGAGGCGGTGCAATCTTTGCACTTAATTTCATAGACGACGTTGGCATGATTTAATTTCGATAACGGATCTTTATACTGAAAGACTACGGTTAGAGTGGCCGCGGTTCTCTGTGAGGGTAACCACGCCGTCAGAAAAATAGACGAGCCGGGAGAGGAATACCTGAGAATTGAGATATCGGGTTCGAAGACTCAATAAACGATTCGGATAAATACTCAGATAGAACTGTATATTCTCGCAAAACTCTAGCACCGCGAACAAAGCCATTAACGCGCGCCCACACAAAAGCTACTGCTCTCTCTCTCTCTCACTCTCGCTTCGCCGTGGCGCACTCGCGCCATCGGAACCGCACGCCAGCGCCATCATGGTCGTACGTCTGCACTATCGCATGGCTTACAGTTCGACCATCCTGACATGTCATTCGTCTCGAATGAATACACAATCAGGCTAAAAATAAATTTTCAAAACAAGACATAAACTATAAAAAAGCATATTACATGCTTAGGCAACTAAAAAAAAAAAAAAAAAAACTTTAAACTTAACTTAAAATAAATACCGCATATGGTATAAAAAAGTGCGAATAACATAACTGTACGATATGCGCTTGATATAACTTAATACTAATTTTAAAACTATAATTTACATAATTACAAGTAGTAAGTCTAGGCCGGTTCTAACCCAGGGGCTCCGAGGGGGGGTGAGGGGCGAGGGGGAACCGGCGGGGGGGGGTGACGTCACGGGGGGGGGTGATGACGTCACGCGGGGGGGGTGACGTCACGCGGGATGACGTCGCGCGGGGGGGGGGGTGATGACGTCACGCGGGGGGGGGTGACGTCACGCGGGGGATGATGACGTCACGTGCGGGGGATGATGACAACGTCACATGCGGGGGATGATGACGTCACGTGCGGGGGATGATGACGTCACGTGCGGGGGATGATGACGTCACGCGCGGGTAGGGGAGGTCCGCGGCGCGACCGGTGGACGAGGGGGTCCGCGCGGGTAGGGGGGATCCGCGGCGCGAGCGATGGACGAGGGGGTCCGCGCGGGTAGGGGGGATCCGCGGCGCGACCGATGGACGAGGGGGTCCGCGCGGGTAGGGGGATCCGCGGCGCGAGCGATGGACGAGGGGGTCCGCGCGGGTAGGGGGGGATCCGCGGCGCGACCGATGGACGAGGGGGTCCGCGAGGAGAAGGGGGATCCGCGGCGGGCCCGCGATGTGTCCACGTGTGAGAAGGACGGTGCACTGGTTTGAAAAGGATAGCGTAAAGTGTGTGAAGAGGACAGTGCGACAAGGATGGCATCAACGTGTGACAAGGACGACATCAACATACGACAAGGATGACGTCAACGTGGAACAAGGACGACGCATTGTAAGATGCTGCATAGGTGGGAGAAGGACGACGCAAAGGTAAGTGAGTGATAGCGACGAGCTTGTGAATGAGAGAGAACGATAATAGCGCGAAGAGAACGCATACGAAAGAGAACTATAATATCGCGAGAACAACGTATGCGAGAGAGAACGATAATAGCTAAGATAACGCGTGCGAGCGAGAACGAAGATATCGCGAGACTTACAACTAACGCGAGACTTATTGTTAGAACGATAGCGCGTACGAAAGAGAGAGAGAGAACGATAAATTCTTACAACTAGCGCAAGAGAGACGCAAAGGATGGGAACGCAAGGAGAGGCGCGTAAATAAATACATTTCTTTTCAATACTAAATATAAAATTTATTTAAATGTGTGCGTGTATTATACAATTTGTGTGTGTGTGTGTGTGTGTGTGTGTGTGTGTGTGTCTAATAAAATAATAATATAATATAAAATATAAAATATAAAATTTAAATATATAATAAAAATATATAATATAAAATAAAAAAAAAATATATATATATATATATATATATATATATATATATATATATATAAGGGGGAGGGGGCGATGCGCCGGGCTAAGGGGAGGCCGCTTCTGGAACAGAAATAGATGCAGCGTTAATAGAAATATATTACGATAAGATTTATAAAAAACACTTACATCTGTCAATCCATTCCTCTTGTTTTTCCTCATTCTCCTCATGTTCCTCTTCTTCCTGTTCCTCTTCTTCCTGCTCCTCATTCTCCCCTTCTCTTTCCCCATCCTCCTCTTCCTCCTCTTCTCTTTCCCCATCCTCCTCTTCCTCCTCTTCTCTTTCCTCTTCCTCATCCTCTTCTCTTTCCTCTTCCTCCTCCTGCTCCTCTTCTTCTATGACCCATTCCTCTATTTCTTCATGGGGCTCTTCCCCGAAGAGCCGCCGCAGGTCGAAAATATCTTCGACCTGGCGACTCTCCGGGGTGTCGCCCCACATATATAAAAAGTGGCTTCTCCTAGCCCGACGCACCGTCCTCACCCATTGCCTCCTTTCAATATTGATGAAGCCCGGTATCCGGACTTCATCCTGAAACTATATCAAAAATATTTATTTAAAAATACACAATTTTTACAATTTTTATAAAATAATCATAATACATTCAATACTTACATTCCATAGGAACATCAGCTTTAAGAACACAACACATAATATATCGAATAATGTTTTTTTCCATACAGGGTATATATTTACGCGATCCATTATTTTTTTTTTTTTTTTTTTTTTAACTTTTACACGTACACGATTCAGAACTTCTAAACTCTTTCTGACGAGGCAACGAGGTCCCGGCACGAGGTTTTATAGTAGAGATGCGACATTATCACCATATCAAAAACGCGTCGTAAGACAAAAGTACGGTCCCATGCAACTCAGCGTGGTATATAATATAATATAATATTAATATTATCATATCGCGACTTTGTGAGGAGACAAACGTCTCGGTATGAAACTTTAGAATAAGGACGTATCATTATCGCTTTACCAAAAACGCCTCGTAAGACAAAAGTATGCATGATATAATATAACATTATAATATAATGTGTCAACCCTGCTCGAACGGTCATCGAACGGAAATAAGCGACTATCGAACGCAAACGAACAGTCATCGAACGGAAATGAACGACCGTTGAACGGCTATCGAACGGTCATCGAACGAAAACGAACGACTGTCGAACGCAAACGAACGCTCGTCGAACAGCAATTGAACGGCTATCGAACGGTCATCGAACGGAAACGAACGACTGTCGAACGCAAACGAACGCTCGTCGAACGGAAATGAACGACCGTCGAACGGTAATCGAACGGAAACGAACGCTCGTTGAACGGTAATTGAACGGTCATCGAACGGAAACGAACGACTGTCGAACGCAAACGAACGGTCATCGAACGGAAATGAACGACCGTTGAACGGCTATCGAACGGTCATCGAACGAAAACGAACGACTGTCGAACGCAAACGAACGCTCGTCGAACAGCAATTGAACGGCTATCGAACGGTCATCGAACGGAAACGAACGACTGTCGAACGCAAACGAACGCTCGTCGAACGGAAATGAACGACCGTCGAACGGTAATCGAACGGAAACGAACGCTCGTTGAACGGTAATTGAACGGTCATCGAACGCTCGTCGAACGGAAATGAACGACCGTCGAACGGTAATCGAACGGAAACGAACGCTCGTTGAACGGTTGTCGAACGGTAATTGAACGGTCATCGAACGGAAATGAACGCCCGTCGAACGGTAATTGAACGGTAATCGAACGGAAACGAACGCTCGTCGAACGGAAATGAACGCCCGTCGAACGGAAACGAACGGTAATCGAACGGAAACGAACGCCCGTCGAACGGAATCAAACGGAAATGAACGGTTGTCGAACGGAAATGAACAACTGTTGAAAGGAAATCAACGACTATCGAACGCAAAACTATATTCAATTATCAAATATTTAAATATTTTATCATATACCACAATATAGTATCGAAATACAATATCTGTGGCAGCTGTGTCGCGTACGGAAACACGATACTGCACACGTACATAGATAGAGATGAGGAAAGAAAGGAGAGAATAAGAAAGACGATAAAAATATATTGCATCATCAATTTATTATAAATATGGATTCGACGAATCATTATCATGATGTTTCAACCACCAATTATAAATCTTAAATACATTTTCTAAGGCACAATTTTTTACATGATTTTCACAACGTACAGTATTCTTAACATCTAACTTATTTAAAGAAGCTACATCCTCATAATCTGCATCCAAAGTTTCGATAATCACATCGTTTCTCGCATCATTGTCCAGTATATCGGCTAGCCATTGCCGTTTTTCATGCCCTTTAACGTACACGAGAGATGACGCATCATCATCCTCCCCCGTTGCACCCATCACCGCCGTCGTAATTAAACGTTTCGATTTCCAATATGAAACGTGTCCATCATTCCATGATAATCCATGATGATTTTTCATCAACCATAAAACCTGACATCTCTCAGATTTTGTGAGCATGTGCCATGGTTCGGGACATGTAAAAATGTAATGAGAAAGTATGGATCCCTTTCTCAGAACAGCAGCTTCCTTCACGACAAAATTTTTGTCAACGATAAATCCTTGTAGATCCACAAACGTTGGCACAGCCATGATGACAAGATCCGATCGCAGACTGATGTCGATCGTCAAACATCTCAATCTTTTATATTTTTTCATATGCAATGGAGGGGATATTTGCTGACTTATGTAATTTTGCGGACTACATTGGTCAATGGATTATATTCGACAACCCGATCGTGCAAGATGAGACAATAGGCGGTAGTATTCGCTGATATATTTTCCCTGCATTCAAACTCTATTCTCACGTCCACGGTAGCAGTTTTGACAGACTCGTTTTGTCGCGAGCAATCAATGACCGCGAGAGGACCGCAATGTAGAAACTTTGAAATGGTTAATAGCGTGGTGCTGTTATCGCATCCATAATAAGATTTGCGAAAACGAGAGTACATGTTGAATAGAACGGCGAATCTATTTTTTTCAAAATCTAAATTTAAATCATCGTAGGGATAAAATTCCGAGTTTAAATAGAGTTTAACGTTGGCCAATTTGCAGTCATCGAACAATGTAACATCTTGTGACACTGAATTCTTTTTACCAGTTTGCAGTGCAAAGATCACGTATCGTGGTTTCTCTAGCTGGGAGGCAGCTTTCACGGTCCATGAATGCTTAGTCGTGCTATGCAGCAGAGGAAATTCGTATAGATCCCAAGATCTGAAACTCATGTTCAAGTATCGTCCGCTTTCCAACATTCGCAACATCGACAATTTATTAATCTCATTCAATATAACATGAGGCATACGCCACTGTATCTTGAGTAATTCAATCTCTGCTTCCGACGATGGGTGTCCGAATAGACAATTATTATCGTTGCGCGAACGTATCAAAATCAATTCATGACGAGCGTTAATCACAACGCGTTTATAATCTTCACAAAATCCCAGCAGCATGTTGAGCGGTACGCAATAGTTGAAATAATTTTTGTCACCATTGTACGTCAAATCCCACGCAGCGTTCTTCAAGTTTATACTTTTCTGATGCGTTAGAGAGACATAATTTTTGAGCGTCGAAGTTATTCCAACATTTCTGTTGTGATCAATCTCTACTCCGTCGAGTTCGTATCGAAGCTCATCAAACATGAATGCGACACAATTGTTTCCCAATACAACCTTCATTTCATCATTCGCTTTACGCACATTAAACCTTCCCTCGATGTAAAGAAAGCTTTCACACGGTAACGTGTACAAATCCTGATGTTGTATAGGTATTCGTATCTCGTCGCTGTATCCAAGCGTCGTATTGGCGTACGGATTGTATGTATGAGTCTCAATCTTGACGATGCGATCGTCAAAGACTGGCTCACCTCCGATATTCAAAATATCAATCATTCTTTTCGTACGATGAATCCCAATGATTTTAAAAATTCACGATTCAACGCGCTCAACTTCTTCTTAATGGCTATCTTATTATTGTCACCCGATACCGCAATAGTATTGTCCCTCGTAAAAGTATTGTCTCTCGCGTGCTCCGTTTCGTTCAGCACGAGCATACTATGTTTGTCGCCGCCGTATATGCAATCTTACGGTAATTTCCTCTCCTCGAAAATCGAGCAATCGACCTCTTTGATCCACAATACGTATCGTTAAATCCGTAATGCTCCGTACGATGATCGGCAGGTAAATGATCTGTGCTGGCGTTTCCGATATCTTATATCCTGGTGGTACGCTCGGTGAAAATTCATGTATTGTGTGTACGCGCATGCCATTGCTGTACGCACCAGTAGTCACGTTACATTCTATACGAATAATATTTACGTTTATAATATTAACCGGTTCGTCCGATTCGTACCACTCGCGAGGTTGCAATATACGATTCGATGAGAATCCAAGCAAGGATCCTACATTGTCGGGTTTGGTAAAGTTTATTCTGTAGGCACATTTGATTTCGCTCTTTAGCGTGCTATGATTGGCGCGAAGCGCTATTGGATATTCCTCATCATAATCGTTTTCAACATCTCTGGAAAGGTGTTCATCTTGCAAAATTGCACGTTTGAGATAGTCATTTATAGCGTGCAATTCGTACGATCCTTCGGGAATCGTAATTTCTTTGTCGTCGTTGCCAAAGTAAAATTTATTATTCGAAAAATTTACGTTTGGTATCATATGATAAGTTTCAAAATCCGTTAATCCAAGCTCGTAATCGGCATCAGTCAAATCTATAGCGGGAAAATAGCTTACAGCGAGAACGCTGCTTCTGCCAGTCAACGTAAGTGTCAGTGACATGTCGAACGAATACTGAGTCGTGACGATGGATTGTCAGGCTTTAAATTGATCGTCGACTGTTTGAAGAAATTTTAAACACAACTGTCCACAGATGCTCTGATTGTAACTTTGATAAGATGCATAATTGTATTCAATTTTCACTCGTCCGAAATATCGCACAAGTTCCTTAGGTGGTCGAAGGTTTCCAAAACTGTCGAAATATACGACACGATCTCCCCTCTTTGCGTATGCTACCCAATGAGTACCGGGACCATCAACGTCATCCAAATTGACGATACCGCTCTCGTTTCGTCGTACACCGCTTATTGGTAAATTATTGCGCATGAAAACACCTCTAAAGAACGGTATGTGCATACGTTTCACCAATTGTTCCAATTGCACGTTAGTTGTCGCACCCGTAGGCATTTTTAATGTTTTTTCGACGTTTTTTTTTTTCTCTTAGACTTTGTTGAGAATCCCTGTCCACGCTTGTACGGAGCGAGATAAAGTCCGCGACCTTCCATAGCGCGATTGTGACGCTGCAACTCTTCCAGCTGACGTTGCGCCGCCTTGCTATCGTTTACCGCCTTTGCGATTCCCGCCGCACCGCCGGCCAAAGAACCGACAACTCCCAACAACGGTAAAAGTGGTAAAATACCACCACGTTTCGCTACTGGAAGTATTCGTTTTTTCCTCCTCTTTGTCGTCGATGGCTTTTTCATCCCCATGCCGAGTTTTGTCTTTGCCTTCATTGCCGCCCAAACAGTCGTAGCGGCTGCTCTTTCGCCAAGAGTCGAATCCCTCGCGGTAATGCGTTCTCGCGCTCTTGCAGCTAGTATGCGATCCGCGACGTGTCGTTGACCGAGGTCGTTGCTTCGCGAGTAAGCAATGTCGTGCTCGCGACAAGCGGCGTCCAATGGATTGACGCCTCGATCGCCTCTAGCCAATCGTTTCTCTAATCGTGTTCCCGGGCCGCAAAACTGATAACCGGGAATATGTAATTCGATGGGAAGCGCGTTTATCGCACGATTTAAGAGACCGCTACCTCTTACGATTCTCGCTGACATTCGTAGCAATCTTTTATTAACGGTGGCGGACCGTCGATGTGCGTTCGCTGCCACGGCTGATTGTAATGTCGCATGCACGAACGATATTGTCGAACCTCCGAATCAGCTTTTATATATTCTGGAAGCTTGTCCCACAATCGTTCCACGTAATCACCAAAATTTTGTAGTAAAACAATCTTTGGGATATACTGCAGTTGTTCAGCGGTAAGCCGGAAAATGTCTCTTTCATCCGACAGAAGGAGAAACATTTTGATACTGAACGGTTTCGAGTTGAGACACCTCTATAAATAGGTCTCCCCCTCGTGATCATTTGCAAAATTGATTCGAAAGAGAAAACATGCGGTTCGTGCGACAAGCGCGGATAATCAAAGTATCAAATTTCGATGATAGACTAATATCGGAGAAAAAAGTACGCAAGCATGGAAACATGCTACCGACTACTATACGCGGTATCGTTTGCGGCCCTTCAAACTGCGGTAAGACAAACGTGTTGATTAGTTTGATAGAAAGTCCATATGGTGTACGTTTCGAGAACATGTACGTATACTCGAAATCGCTTCAACAACCGAAATATAGATATTTGGAAAATTTACTAGCACCTATAGACGAAATTGGTTATTTTACATTCTCTAATAACAGCGATGTCATTCCACCGAGCGAGGCGCTTCCGAATTCCATCTTTATCTTTGATGACGTGGCATGTGACAAGCAAGATACGATAAGAGAATACTTTGCAATGGGTCGACACTCGAGCGTCGACTGTTTCTATCTTTGTCAAACGTACGCCAAGATACCTAAGCATCTTATACGCGATAATGCGAATCTTTTGATTTTATTTAAACAAGATGGTACAAATTTGAAACATGTGTACAACGATCATGTAAATACCGACATGTCTTACGATGATTTCCGCGCATTGTGTCAGAAATGTTGGCAACGCAAATATGGCTTCGTAGTCATTGATAAAGACAGCATGTTGATCAATGGACGATATAGAAGAGGATTTAACGATTTCGCGATACCGTAAAGCGATCAGTCGTCATCGACACATCGATCGAGCATCATGAACGGCGATCATGAAAAGATTGCGATAGAGATTGCAAAAATGAGCGAATCAATTCGCAAAAAATATCGCGCTTTGAAAACTGGTAAAATGGAGGAAGACGTTGCATTGGAAAGACAATTTAAGCCAATTACCGAACCTTTAAAACAGCTTATCGAAAATACTGTGGAATCTGATGCGCCGAAAATTGAACCATTGAGTTTAACGTTTGGAGAGAAGCACGAGGAAAAAATAAAAGAGTCGAAGCAAGGAATAAAGCGAGCACGGATAAATATGCCGATAAACGATTCGCCGATATATTCGACACCGAATCGATCAAAACGAAGGAAACAATTTTCTAATATGGCTACTGTTTCTACTCCGATAAAAGTACAACCGCGTCAAACAATGCCATCCCCGTCCGTCGAAGAAATTTATGAGACCACGCCCGATTCGTTTGTAACATCGGTCCGACATGAATTAGAAACGTCCGAAGGTCAGAAAACGTTCCGAGATCATTTTGGTCCACTAGCGCAAAAATATATAGGAGCTATCATGAGTGTTGATAAAAATAAGAGTATGGATTACGTCTACGGTGTTAAATTTACCAGCGAAGGAATGATGCTCGGTGATAAACGTTTCGATGTGGACATGGAAGATAATATAATTATCGATGGAATAAAATATACGGGATCCGAAGGTATCTACGATTTGATTTTTAGAAAATTTCCCAATCATAAAAAATACACTCAAGACGATTTGTATAAATATCAAAGTATATTAAAAGCAACAAATGCGCATAAACGTGACAACAAAGTTAATAATCCTATTAAAAGTAACAAAGGATACAAGTACAAATATATAATTGCACCATTATTCCCCGATAGAAAGGTGGGAAGAGGTATAGACGCGCCGCACACCATGACGCTAAGCGACAACATGATCGATTACGTGCATTGGAACGATCCCAACGAATTGGTAAATCGTTTGCGATTGCTGGACGCCTCGCGTCGAGCCGGCAACAATGCTCACGACAATGAAATCTTGTCAATTATCGAAGAACTTCGCGAGGCTGGCATTATTATAAATTAAACTATGCGTCAACGATACATGTCATTCGGTCAAAGTTCTCGGTACTGAAATGTCGATTAATAAATTTGGATTATCGCTCGGAACGTCGAATAATTTGTACTATCAATGGAATGGATTATTGAGAAATTACGTTCGCGATAACGCTCTCTGCCAGACTACTACCGGCTTTGACGCAAGGTCGCGCAAGATTCAACGTGTAGCGCAACCGGAAACTGATACTGACGCCGTCAACAAACGATACGTGGATAAACTTTTGAGAGATCGACAGGGAGAAATTGAACAAAAAATTATCACGCTTGAAACACACGTGCAGGCGCTACGAATAATGATGGACGAGATAAAGAATGTGCTGAGATATGCAACATCTGACTCGACATAGTAAACGAGAGATACTAATATCGCAATATTAATTATGCCTCGATCAAACGTGCGAAAGAAGATAAACACCTCCGAAAAGCGACAACTTGTCGAGGAACTACATGCTCCGGCGAGAAGAAATTTTCCACGAAGACGCGTCATTGTACGCGGATACGACGATCTGTGGCAGGCGGACGTGGTTGACATGCGTTCGTATTCTCGACTCAACAAGGGTCATAAATACATACTCACAGTTATCGATGTGTTGAGCAAGTATGCGTGGGCCGTACCGCTCAAGAGTAAGAGCGGAAACGAAATGTCCGAAACGATCGCAAAGATTATTGGAGACGATAAAAGGTGTCCGAAAAATTTTCAAACCGACAGAGGAAAAGAATTTTACAACGCGAGTGTGCAGAAACTCATGAAGAAACACAACATTAATCATTACTCGACGTATTCCATTATGAAAGCCTCGGTCGCGGAACGATTCAACCGTACTTTGAAAAACAATATGTGGAAAATGTTTACGCTCAACGGAAATTACAAATGGATCGACAAGCTATCTCGACTTGTTGCAGAGTACAATACGCGAAAACATCGCACTATCGGTATGAGACCTGCCGATGTCACTCCAGCGATCGCTGAAAAACTTTTAAATACGGTGTATAGCAACGTAAAAATTGCGGCTCCGACAAAATTTAAAGTAGGCGATTCTGTACGCGTGAGCAAATACAAGACCATCTTTGAAAAAGGTTTCACACCTAATTGGACGACCGAAGTTTTTAAGATTGTCGAGGTGCAGAAAACTAATCCCACGACATTCATACTCGAAGATTCGCGTGGAGATCCCGTCGCTGGAGGATTCTACGAATACGAATTACAACGCGTCGCTAATCCCGACGTATATCTCGTGGAAAAAATTTTGCGGGAAAAGGGTGATGATGTATACGTGAAATGGTTGGGAATGAATAAATCATACAACTCTTGGATACATAAAAATAGTGTATTATAAATATTTATTAAAATAATATACATATAAACTATATAAATAATTTAATATATAAATATTTAATAATATAAAAATACATAAAATGTATTAAATATAAGAATATATACATGGTTATGTACAAAATATACAATTAATAATAAATAAAATATACATTTATTTACAATGGTATTCTATAATGTCCCCACGGTAACGTATCGGTGGTTTCGGGTACGATATACCGCTTATCGTCGTACGGACTCAGAGCAATTTTCGTCTCGCAGATCGTGTATACTTGGTGCAGTTTAGATCGTATACACGACTGCTGACGCGTCATTTCAATTTCTTCTTTCAAACACCGCGTGTAATCGTCAAACGTTATCGTTCTCGCAACAACGTTACTCTTGACACCTTTAACTTTCTTCGTATCCTTTTTTCCATTCACTCGTAACGCGTACATCTTTGCTCTGAGCCCAACGAATTCGGTCATTATGGTACCGTTGTTTTCGTCCTTCATCAGGCCCGGTACCTTTTTATTTACAAGCGGTATACCGTACGCATTATCCACTGCATAATCGCTCGTGTCGAATCTGATGATATCGCGCTTCATATTCTCATACACATCCGCACACTCAATGTGATATATGAGACTATCCGTATCGGTGTACATTACCTGGCATTTGTCGCGATACATTGGCGTCATATACTCGTGATGAAACTCGTACAAACATGTCTTGGATATGTCGAGTATGCACATACCCACGTAAATCGGTTTGTAGAATTTCACCTCGAGTTTACGCAATTCCACAGCGATTAAGTTTTCTGAAAAAACGCTTCTGCTGTGGAAATTTGGTTTCGCAATCATTACCTCTGCACCGTACCGACCATCCCACTTTGTTAATAATTTAACATCGACACGATTGCGCACATTTTCCATCGTTTTACCAAACACTGCATTGTTCATTAATTTATATAAATTTTTTTCGAAATCATTTTTAGCCAATGTTCTAAAATGTGTATTTAATTCTATGTAATTTCGAAGCCACGGAGATTGTGAAAACTGTAAAATTCGATGTATTTTTGTAACGCGAAGACCGTGACGCGTACACTGCTGCAGGTTGCAGTAGTGTATCACGTAACGTTTCTTATCGTATAGCATTGCAAGCAGTTTGAATTCCCGCTTGCCAGGTGGTTTGTCGCGTGTCGGGCAAAACGGTAGGTCAGTGTGTGCATCGTGAAGATGTTGCGGGTACTCGAGGTCCACTTCGAGGACATAGCCTGTAGGCGAATCTAGCGCGATGGATGATACGTCAAAATTGGTCACGTCGTCGACCCATCGAAAATCGGCGTAAGGTAACGGTTGACACATTGCCCATCCGTACAAATTATTTACATCAAAGTACATCAAGTATGATGCTGGTTTCGATGGATCGTACGACTCCATGTACTTGTTATTAGCGCGAGCATATCTACCCGAACATTGACTCAGACCACCGCGTATACCACGTTCGATGAACATAACCATGTCGATGTCAGTAAGCAACTCGAACGTAATTTTCGTATGCTTCAACATGGCGTCCCACGTGTATCCGGGGAGAGTATAGTAATACGCGGGGTCGAGTCCGTAACTTTCGATACATTTATCTCGAAAGTTTTCGAAAATGTCGGCTAATAACAAGACATCAATTTTAAGATATAAATCGCTATATTCGCCTAGCGTCCGAATGGAGAATCGCGTCCAGATGTTCTCGGCGTGCGCGTAATCGCTCTCGGATACAGTGTCACCGGTCAAGGAACTGTAAAATGATTCGCGCGGTGGTAAACACGTATCTTGCAACCTATCTACCGAGTCGATGTATTCATACGGAAATACACCTTTCCGCGTTAACAAATTGAAATTTTCTGTTGATAAATTTTGATATTCTGATTTTAAAATTTTGAGTTTGTCTTTATCCAAAAACGATGCCAATTTGTCGAGACTCGATGCGAGAAATTTGAATGAATCGATGAAACGTAATTTTACATGATTTTTTGATTCTTCATCCATACAAACATCTTTTGTGAATGAAATATATTTCTCTTTTGTTATCGGAAGTAACTCGATTTTCCCTTCGAACGATGTGGCTATTTCCTCGATAATAAAGTGTGAATCATAACCTGATAAATTATGAAAAACTATGGGAATACAAAAAGATTCTTTATAATTTAAATTGCAATTTGAGTGTGCTGGACCTCTGTATCGCCCGGTTAGATGGCAATGATCGCGAACGCGTGTATCGTCTTCCACGAACGGTTTTTCGCATATATGACATTGAGTGGCGCTATGGAATTTTTCCCACTCTTCGGACGTCAAATTTACCATGGGGACATTTGTTTTTAAAATATTTTTTACACGTAACGCTAAATTTTTGAGGTCTTCGGCGAACCAAGCTATACAATCGGCGCTACGACGCGAATGATATGCCGATAAAGATTCATCATACGAACAATGTACATAGTAAGCTATACTAAATACTTGGTGATGTTGATATGCGTTTTTCTCTTCATCCATCTTGGCCAGAACGCATTCCAGGTCGGCGTAGACCACAAATGGAAGCCGCTCCTTCCGATTAAAGTTATTGAACTCGAGCCACTTGTCCTTATCGCTCGGCAATCGGACAGCGCAATCGTTCATCTTTCCACAGTCGACCGTATGCAACTGCAACTTGGCGTCCGAATCAAAGTAATGTAAGCATCTGTAAAAGAAAAATTTTTTAAAGATTTATATACAATTTGCTACATAACTTATAATTATTCAAATAATATAAATTAAACTTACCGGTCGCAGATATATTTCTTGTGCTCCTTTTTGCTCAATTGTGAGCTCACGAGCCGGGATAAATTCTTAATCCAAGTGAAATGTCCGACGCTGTTGTCGTCTTCAATGTACAGCAAGTTGATATGCTTATCCTGCTTCTGCTGCGAAAGACGCATCGGGACAATGCTGTTCTTGTCTTCGATGCTGTACACATTTATAGAAATGTCATTGGCAAGTTCAAAATTTTTTATTTGGTTCACAGTCACTGGAAACTCAATGTTCTGGAGATTCAGCACTGTCGTGTAATGTGGGTACGATGATTCCCGTTCCGCCTTTCTTTCGGCGGGGTATAGTGCGGCGACCACTGCCCACGCGAAACATGCATTGTCCTTTGATTGTACATTAATCACCGCTCTTTTCAACATAATCTCCCGCGGTAACTTAATGTGACATCCCGCACGCATAGGATTATACTTATTTATATTTACAGTTAAATTTAATATTCGCGACAAAGCCCACCCGCTGTCGCGTTCCTGAAACTCTTCCAGAGACGCTAGGGTGGGTTCGATAACGCGCCGTTCGTACCACTCGTGTAAATCGGATGTGCGAAAGAGTTCATAGTTTCGCGTATTGATACTTTTGTTGGCGCGTTTATCCCCAGCCACAAATTCACCGTTAAATATTGTGTTCACTTTCACATTATAATGTTTTTTCATAACATCCTTCACATGTTCCAACACAATGTCTTTGGCATCATCGAGAAACTGGCGCGGTTCGATGTGATTATAATTTATCACTGCACCAGTCAATATACGACTCTCGAACGCCGTATCAATCTCGCGCCACGCAAGTCCATTTTGACGCGTGCTACATCCGGCACCCGTGTGTACGAAACGTCCACGTACCGAATTTTTCAACCCTTCGAGGCGCGCGATCCGAGCAATCAGCGATTGTCGATATCCGATCGATAATCGCGGTCGCTTGATGCAACTTTGCTCTTCCAACGACTCGATATACGTATCACATCGTTGCTCCCACACAATGTAATCTTCCAATGAATTCACCAAAGTGGATTGCTCTCGCAAACTTTGTTCCTCCATATTGTATCAGACTTGCGAAATGCGCTTCCCAATGATAGTTCCGGATGTACTTTAACAAAAATACTGGTGGGGTGTGCCTCTTGATCATGATTTATATACTGTCTCGTGCATATCATCGAACATTCTAGAATGATTTCATCTTAAAAATTCCCTGGAGTAGCGTCTGCAATTTAACCTTGATAATTTCGCGTTTTGTCACGTACATTTGAAAAATCTAACGTGGTTGCATCGGGAGCAGTCGTAAATCGGCGCTTGATTTTAGCACATTCAGCTAAATCTTTGTCTAGGGGTGATGTGCGTTTTAACCTTGACGGTTAATCTTTGTTCTGATGTGTAATTTAACCTTGATAATTTCGCGTTTTGTCACGTACATTTGAAAAATCTGACGTGTTTGCATCAGGAGTAGCCGTACATCGGCGCTCGATTTTAGCGCATTCAGCTAAATCTTTGTTCCGATGTGCATCTTAACCTTGAAAATTTCGCGTTTTGTCACGTACATTTGAAAAATCTGACGTGATTGCATCAGGAGCAGCCGTACATCAGCGCTCGATTTTAGCGAATTCAGCTAAATCTTTGTTCTGGGGATGATGATGTCATCGCAGCCGTACATCGGCGCGACAAAATTTTAGAGGAAATTAAAATGTCGTGTTAGCAATAATCCCCTCTACATTGCAATTTGCGATACTATTTGAATTGATATTAATTCTAATACGATCAGTATTGCATCAATCGCGCGTGTGAAAGGTTCACTGAAGAAATCGACATGAATTTTTACGTTCCGATTCGAAACGGTGAAACTCCACCGTGTAAGAAGCAAAAATGCGACACGTAAGTTTCAATCGTTTAAAAATTTTATTTATTAATTTTTTTAAATATTGATCTAATTATTTATATTTTTATAGCATTCAACCTAGTCGTGCGACTCACATACTTGGAAGAAGATATGCTTTAACCCCAACGTCGTACAAGTATTTGGACATTGGAATAAGCGTTGGAGCTGTGTCGTACGTGGAACTGATTCTCGGCGATAATCGAGGCAATCAAATAGTGTTGCCTTTCTCAACGTGGAATTTGTTGATGCAGAAGCAAGCAGACGTTGAACAATTTCTACAATCGACTGCTCTCCCATTAAGGATTGGAGATCTAATGCTTGAAATGTATCAATCGAAAATTGTAAAACTCGCATTATGCGAAAATTCTTTGTATATGAAACCACAAACATTATTACATTTATTTAATTTTGAAAATTGTATCGATCATATGCATAATTGGTTATGCGAGAATACGTATCTCGTGAATGAAAAATTTAAACAATTTGAAACTGTTTTACAACGTAACAATATTACTACTGTATGCGATGCTGTAAAAACGATACGCGATAGTGATGTCTTTAACAGCGAATCATTAATCGATTGTGAATTACTAACATGTGCTGTAAATGATATTTTTTACGATGCTTGCAATAAATAATTATTTTTATTTCATCTATGATTTTAATTCTTTCCTTCCATACGAATAAGAATAGTTATACTTTTCTCAACACGCTCCGCTAAAGATGTAGAGAAATGCTGAGGTAGATGAGACGTGATGTCCTAGTTGGAATGAGACAAAAGATATTAAAAGATATATAATGAAGAGGAGTCTGCGACATTAGAATATTATTTCTTTCGTTGTTCTGTGTTTCGTTAGTCTTGTGTTACGTTAGTGCAATGGCTGAAGACGATGTTATTATCATCGATGACGATACGGATGATGATGATTATTGGATGGAAAGAGAGAGAGAAATGGATGAGATGGAGAGAGAGAGAGAGGAGAGAGAAATGGAGGAGGGATCATCCGATGGGAAACCTGATTTCCGTTTTCGGACTAGTGATGATGAAGAATTACTTCAATACGAGCGGGAACAACTTTCAAAGAAGAATCTAGAAACTTCAATCGTTCAGTTTATAAGACATCAAGAGCTCGGCTTGGAAAAACCTCGCACAAATTCTTTGAGGACATTTCTTCTAGCTCGAGAAATATGTGCGCGAGATTTTGCAAAATATCATGGATGTAAATGTTTCAATATAGAACCTAATCATTCTAAAGTAAATTGTATTGGAAACAAACTGCGTGAAAATCTCGAATTAATAGAAGATTTTGAAAAATTGAAAGAAGATGATCATGAGAATATACTACGGCGGAAATTGGAAACGTTGAAGGTAAAATATTTTTTGTCGATGTGTAATAAATTTAAAACATAAAATTAATATGTTTGATTTTAGAGTTTACGCGATGATATGAATGGTCGACGAGAGGATAAACAGATATGTGAATCCAAACCTGCATCAAAATATAAATTGTGTGTATTGTATAACGGTGAATGGAAAATGCCATGGAAAGTATTGTAAGTAACTTTCAATTTATAATATATCAAAAGTTCTAAAATAAATTATTAAAAACTATTCAAATGTCTTTTTCTGTTCCAGGAGCGGCTCCACTCAGCCCGACACATCGACCCCTTAGCATTCTAGGAGCGGCCTCCTCCTTAGCCCGGCGCACTCCCCCAAATATATTATTCTTATTATTTTATATTATATATTTTTATTATATATTTAAATTTTATATTTTATATTATTATATTATTATATATTAAGCGCACACACACACACACACACACACACACACACACACACACACACACACAAAATTGTATAATACACGCACACATTTAAATAAATTTTATATTTTAATTTAAAAAAAAGAAATGTATTTATTTACGCGCCTCTCCTTGCGTTCCCATCCTTTGCGTCTCTCTTGCGCTAGTTGTAAGAATTTATCGTTCTCTCTCTCTCTCTTTCGTACGCGCTATCGTTCTAACAATAAGTCTCGCGTTAGTTGTAAGTCTCGCGATATCTTCGTTCTCGCTCGCACGCGTTATCTTAGCTATTATCGTTCTCTCTCGCATACGTTGTTCTCGCGATATTATAGTTCTCTTTCGTATGCGTTCTCTTCGCGCTATTATCGTTCTCTCTCATTCACAAGCTCGTCGCTATCACTCACTTACCTTTGCGTCGTCCTTCTCCCACCTATGCAGCATCTTACAATGCGTCGTCCTTGTTCCACGTTGACGTCATCCTTGTCGTATGTTGATGTCGTCCTTGTCACACGTTGATGCCATCCTTGTCGCACTGTCCTCTTCACACACTTTACGCTATCCTTTTCAAACCAGTGCACCGTCTTCTCACACGTGGACACATCGCGGGCCCGCCGCGGATCCCCCTTCTCCTCGCGGACCCCCTCGTCCATCGGTCGCGCCGCGGATCCCCCCTACCCGCGCGGACCCCCTCGTCCATCGGTCGCGCCGCGGATCCCCCTTCTCCTCGCGGACCCCCTCGTCCATCGGTCGCGCCGCGGATCCCCCCTACCCGCGCGGACCCCCTCGTCCATCGCTCGCGCCGCGGATCCCCCTACCCGCGCGGACCCCCTCGTCCATCGGTCGCGCCGCGGATCCCCCCTACCCGCGCGGACCCCCTCGTCCATCGCTCGCGCCGCGGATCCCCCCTTCCCCGCGCGGACCCCCTCGTCCACCGGTCGCGCCGCGGACCTCCCCTACCCGCGCGTGACGTCATCATCCCCCGCACGTGACGTCATCATCCCCCGCACGTGACGTCATCATCCCCCGCATGTGACGTTGTCATCATCCCCCGCACGTGACGTCATCATCCCCCGCGTGACGTCACCCCCCCCCCGCGTGACGTCACCCCCCCCCCCCGCGTGACGTCATCACCCCCCCCCCCCCGCGACGTCATCCCGCGTGACGTCACCCCCCCCCCCCCCGCGTGACGTCATCACCCCCCCGTGACGTCACCCCCCCCCCCCCGCCGGTTCCCCCTCGCCCCTCACCCCCCCTCGGAGCCCCTGGGTTAGAACCGGCCTAGACTTACTACTATTACATATATATATTAATACAAAATACAAGTAATTAGGTACTATAGATAACTGGTTTAATCCAGGGTTTAATCCTGTCTGGAGAAAGAATAGAATTATATGGCTTAGAAGTTATATTAAATCCAGGTATATCCTTGACTACATATCTATTTTTGTTTAGGGCTTTTGCTATAATATACGGCCCTTTGTAGTTGGGTTTTAACTTTTTGTCTTCGTTTGGTTTAAGGGTTGTATCCCTAATCAATACAAAGTCACCTACTTTGTATTGTGACGGTTTTTTATGTTTTTTGTCATAATATTCTTTATTATAATTTTGAACTTTATCTGCAATTTCTAAAGCTAATGAACGACTAGAGTCCCTTTCTTTGATAAAGTCGAAGTCTGTCTTAGCTACGCTGTTTAAATATCTAGTCAGAGTAACGTTTGAATGACATCTTTGATTATAGCCAAATAATTTGGAAGGGGAGGCTTTCAGTGAGGAATGGAAAGTATTATTAATCACATATTGGATGGTATTCAACTGTTCATTCCAGTTTAAATGATCTTCCGTGACTTTCTTTAAAGAAGATTTGAGGAATCTATTTACTCTTTCTACTAGACCATTTGCCCAAGGGGCAGCTACGGCCACTTGTTTATGCTGAATATTTTTATTTCTCAGAAACTCAGCAAACTCCTGTGAAGTAAAAGCGGTCCCCCTGTCGGAGATTAAGGAAACAGGATTCCCGAAAATGTTAAAAAGATTGGACAGATGTTTGATCACTTCTTTGGAAGTGGTTGATCTCACCGCGTATAACCGGGTAAAGCGGGAGAAAGCGTCGATTACCACCAATATGTGCTTAAATCCATCCGAGGAATCGACAATGGGCCCAAAATGATCTATATGTAGCGTGATAAAAGGCGAGGTTGGGGAGTCCGTTAATTGCATTTCCCCTTCACGTGCATTGACTGAGGTATTTGCCATTAGACATGTGAGGCAATTATCAATGTAATCCCGCACTCTTTTCTGGAGAGAGGGAAACCAATAATTAGCCGTGATACCCTAATCAGTTTTTTCCAGACCGCAGTGAGCTAGCTCGTCGTAATAAACACGAATAATGTTATTTATCATCGAATCAGGCACAACAAAACGGTGTTTATCTGGTTGTTTTCTATAAACAAGACCATCAAATAATATGAATTTATCGTTATCCTCAAATTCGAGGTTTTCTGCTATAATTTTGAGTCTATTGTCTTGGAGTTGTCTATACTGAAGTTCTTTCTCTAGGGGCATTATTTGAACGAGATTTACAGCTCTGCTGAGAGCGTCAACATGTTACATGCGGCGTCCTTCGCGATGGACAATTTTAAAATTGTAATTTTGTAACTTTAACGTCCATCGTGCTATCCTAGGATTTAGATTGACCTTATTAATCGCATGCACCAAAGCGTTACAATCTGTGACTACAGTGAAATCCAAACCATATAAGTATATATGAAATTTCTCTACTGATCTTACAATTGCAAGCATTTCCAGTTCAAAACTGTGATATTTTGATTCCGCGTTATTAGTTGTCTATAATAGGCGACCGGAGTCCAAATTTTCGATTCTTGTTTTTGAAGTAAAATACCGGCAATAGCCAGGCTACATGCGTCAGTATGTAATTCTGTAGCTAACAGTGGATTATACAATCTTAAAACTGGAAAGGCAATCAAATCTTGCTTTAACCTTTTAAAAGCTTGCTGACAGTTTTCGTCAAAATTGAAAGTTGATGATTTACGGAGTAAGTCATTTAAAGGTTTGGCTTTAACTGCATAATTTTCTATAAATTTTTTAAAATAATTGGTAAGCCCCAAAAACCTTTGAACATCTACGATTTTTTTAGGTTGAGGGAATTTTTCAACGGCGTTTACATGCCTGGAACTTAATGTCATCCCTGAAGGGGAAATGATATATCCAAGATATTCGATGGTTGTTTTCAGAAAATTACATTTTTCATAATTCAATTGTAGTTCGTAACGTTTAAGCAGCAAAAGCATCTCCTTAAGAGTATTAAGATTTTCCTCAACAGTAATAGAAGGAATAAGGATATCATCTATATATACTATAACTTTGTCCTCTCTAATGAGAGGCTGGAGGATTTGTACGATGCGTCTTTGGAACTCGGCTGGAGCCTCGCAAAAACCGAAAGGAAGACGTAAATACTCGAATTGCCCATCCGGGGTGGCAAAAGCAAAATATTTAGTATGTTCCGGATGTATTTTGATATGATGAAATCCATCCTTCAAGTCCAATAAAGAAAAAACTGATTTACTGCTTAAACGCGCTAAACGATCTTCAATAAGCGGAAACGGATATTTCTGCTTGACTACGCGACTATTCAAAGGGCGCAAATCAACGCAAAGTCTTAAGGTACCGTTTTTCTTTCTAACTGGCACTACACGTGCGCAATACGGAGATGTACTATGCTTAATGATACCTCTATTTAATAGATCGTCGGTGATCTCTCTTATTTGAATTCGTTCCGTCCATGCGAATTTTCGAGGAGCATAAGCGTACGTCGTATCATCTTTAAGATTGATTTTAACGGTATAATTATCTTTAACCGTAGGCACAGACATCTTTTCTACTTCTCGAATAATATCTATAAGCTGTTCTTTAGCTGACTGATCAAAGTCAATATTAATTTGTGAAAAAGAATCTGTAACAGAAGATTCGTGATTAATGATGTCGGCAGAAGCAACATGTGACAACAATTTAATCGTATTCTTATCCTCCTCTTTAGTATTATCTATACTATACAAAAGTTTATTGATCCTAATAAAATCACGACCCAACAATAAGTGAGTTGCTGAAGAATTATGATTAAGAATATGTAAATCACAAAATGTTGTAATATTAGGCAAGACTTCTAATTTAATAGATGATGAAATGTAACCACGTGTTCCAATAATACTATCGTTCAAGGCTTTATATGAATGAACAGATGTTTTTAACGGCGTGACCGAAGGATCAAGAAACTTTTCATAGACTGACTTACGTACAAATGAGACTGGACTACCTGAATCAATTGAAGCGAACAACTTACATGTTTTTCCATTGATTTCGCAAACATTTAAAATATGGTCATCGTGGACTACAATTTCACGGGATTCACTCACAAACGCAACTATGGATGTAGACGTTTCCTTTGTTTCTTCCGATGAGTCCTTTACTGCTGCTACCGGTGAAGCCAAAGCGTGTGCGTTTTTACCAGATGCTTCTTTCTTCTTAAGTTTGAAGCACTCCGTTTTAATATGACCTTTATTGCGACAATAGGTGCAGAAGGCTTCTTTCTTCTGGATAGGACTAGATCTTCCAGATGATTCCTTTAACTCCTTTGGGTTATCCGTTCTGATTGAAGAATTATGATTAAGAATATGTAAATCACAAAATGTTGTAATATTAGGCAAGACTTCTAATTTAATAGATGATGAAATGTAACCACGTGTTCCAATAATACTATCGTTCAAGGCTTTATTTGTTCTTGATTTTGATAGATTTTGCTGATGCAGTTATTTTTTTGAGCTGCGTGTCACAGCTAGTAGTCATGCGATGCATCTTCTCTAAGAAGATATCGAGCGACTGTGCGTCCAAAGCAAACGCTGCTGCTTGGATTGATAAATTTGTAATACCGTCAATCAAAGAATGTATTGCGTCAAACTCTGAGAACTGTAGTTTCTTCGTAAGTACCAATTTATCCATTGCGTAGTCTGAAAAAGACTCTGTGGAATAAATCCATTTACGTGATTCTAATCTTCTCATAAGGGCACTACGAGGAATCCTTGTTTTAAAGCGGTTTAATATCGCTTCTTTAAAAGATAACCAGGACCTGGCTGTTTCCCCTGTGCTGAGATCATACCAGCGTCATGCATTGCCGGTAAGTTTACTTGCAGCTGCTGACAACATAACTGAGGTAGACAGCCTGTGTAGTGCAGCGATGCTTTCAATTTTTTCCAACCAAATATTAACGTCGTCTTCATCTAATCCAGAAAACTGAGGTATTTGTGTGGACAAAAATTTTACCGCTTGACTCCCCCTAGTCTGTTCTAGAAGTGCGCCACAGCGAAGAATTCTTCTCAGTCCCCCCTGACTGAGAAGAATTCTTCGCTGTGGCGCACTTCTTGTTGATCCTCACTTTGAGCATGCTGTCTCTCTTTGACACTGGTATCCATCATCGCAGCGAACATCTGCTGTAGCTGGTTCATCTGTTCACTCTGTTTAGATATTTGTTGAACCAAGAGGGTGCAGAGCTGCGGTAGATATTCTCTGGAGGCATCTTTTTCTTTGCCATCTGTAAAATTCTTAGCAGAATTATCCTTTGGAAATGTACCTGTGGTAGTCGATCCTGGGAGATCAGGTTCGCGATGTGCCTCTTGTACAAATGTGGCTTGGGCCTCTTCCAGAGGACCATTTCTTTCTAGATGCGTAAGTAAAACGTCCAGGCATCCTTCACGAGATTTGGGAATATTTGTGATCCCGTAACTACTGACTTCCTTTTTCAAGTCCACCAGGGACATCTTCTCAAGACGTTGCCGGATCATTACGATGAGAGTCACTTTTTACAGGAATGTCCGTAGAAAATCTAAAAGTCACACGAGACACGGCTGAATACGTTACAACAAGACTTGATACGCACGCACGTCCAGGACAAAGGACTTGTTCAAAAAAAAGATGGCTGCCTATCCCTTTGTTCGCTACGTGCGAAACCGTAATGGCGGGAAGCACAAAGAAAAAAATGTCTTCTCCTACGTATCGTTTATAAACGATATTCTAAAATATCGTGGTTTCACGAGTCAACTAGTCTTTTGACCACTAGTAATAAATCCGCACAATAAACCCGCACAAAAATCTCGACAATACAGGCCGAATCCCACTTCTGAGGCTGAAAGACTACGGTTAGAGCGGCCGCGGTTCTCTGTGAGGGCAACCACGCCGTCAGAAATAGACGAGCCGGGAAAGGAATATACCTGAGGATTGAGATATCGGGTTCGAAGACTCAATAAACGATTCGGATAAATACTCAGATAGAACTGTATATTCTCGCAAAACTCTAGCACCGCAAACAAAGCCATTAACGCGCGCCCACACAAAAGCTACTGCTCTCTCTCTCTCTCACTCTCGCTTCGCCGTAGCGCACTCGCGCCATCGGAACCGCACGCCAGCGCCATCATGGTCGTACGTCTGCACTATCGCATGGCTTACAATACCCTTTAATGAATCTATTTAGTTTATTGTTAACCACAAATGCCAATGATTTATTATTGCCCGAGGCAATCTTTTTAAATAGTTTTAAGACACTATTAATATACGGGATGACAAAAAAGGAACGAGAGGAGGGAGGGGGAGAATCGGAAGGAGCCGATATTGCTATGAATGATATTGCTATGAATGAGAGATCTAATTCTGTGTGAGATTGTTGTAAAAACAAATTCCATAGGATAACCATTCATTAATAATGTATTAATTATGAATTTGAAATTTTTTTCGTGGTATCGAGGGTGAGATAATTTAAACACTTTATCAGTAAGACCAATGATAATACCCTTCTTATGCGTTAACGGATGTTGAGAAATTTAGAAACCGTCCCGAAAAAGTAGGTTTCCTATACCAATCAAATTCCAAATGGTTGTTACTGATAATAATGAAACAATATAATATTGAAACATCTAGAAAATTTAAACAATTGTTGTCAGAAATTTCGATGGTAAATTGTAATCTTTCGTGGAACGAATAAAGGTTTGGAGAATAAGATCTGAAAAAACCGAAGGAGCGGTTAAAGCAATATCATCTACGTATCTGTAGTAAAAAGGAAGATGGAAGGGGAGGCGTGCTATCGTTTTCTCCTCTAAGTCCTGTAAAACAATATCCGCGCATATGGGGGAAAGCGGAGACCCCATAGGTATGCCAAAAATCTGTTGTAAAATCTGTTGTAAATCTCTTGTGAAAGTTTTTAATATCTCTATGTTTATCTATCGGCTTATATTCAAACAGTTACAAACTCACTATCGAATAAATTTAAACAGGAATTGAAATGAATATAAATTTTGAGACAAGCATCTGCTCGTACCACAATTTCGCATAAGATGCTCATAATTACAACTTATAGGATTATGGAAGAGGATACAAAAAGAAAGTAAAGCATTTAATGTGAATAGAAATTTATATAATATTTCAAGTCTTGTTATATATTATATAGATATGATATGCATATTATATACATATAATACAATATAAGATTTAAATAATTGTGTTTACATATAATTATCTTATTAGAATTTTATATGTTGATTTAATATCTAATTATATTGTTATCAATATTTGTTTTCAATTATGTTTATTTAAATTAAACAATTTTAACATTTCGCTTATATATATATTGAATAATATTGATAAATTTACTGTACCTTGCTGTAATCCATTATTAATTTTATATTTTATTTTTGAATATGTTTCTCCACAGCTGTTATTAATTTTTTTGTTATCATGTTCCATATTAATTTAGTTAAATGTTTAGGAAGTTTTTTTTTTATTAGTTTGTAAAAAGTAGTCCATCCAACCATACTGTATCAAATGTTTTTTTGAAGTTTACTAAGCCCGCACCTATACATTATTTATTGTTAAGTGCCCAATATTTATATCAGATATAAGTCTATTTATTGCGTGAGTTGTAAAATAATTACGTCGGAATCTGAATTGACATTCTGGGATAATATCGTTCTTAGCACAAAATAAGATATGATTAAGTCGTTAATTATAGTCTCAAGTCTACTTTATTGATGTTGGGTAGTAAACTTATAGGTCTATAACTTGCAGGAGAACTTTTATCTTTATTTTTTTTAAATTGCTACCACTTCAGTTATCTGGGAATCCATCCATTCCATTTATCTAGGAACAATATATAATTTAATAGATTATTGAAAGTTATTGTATAATTGTAAATTAAGTTTTGAGGTATATTTTTTAATATTATGTTAGGAATTTTATCTAATCCAAAAGATTTTGTTATTTAGTTTTTTAAATTTTTTATTCAAATTGTTTATGTTGATAAAGTAATCTTCATCTTTATTCAAGGTTTTGGGGTCATCCGCAGTGTTTTTGTCATTAAAGGTACACAATGTTAAATTATTATTTATTTCCATTTTAGTTTGTATTTTGAAAGTGTTAACTTCGTTGTTTATTAATTTATTAAACTGAGGTCTATTATTATCATAATATTTATTATTTATACTCGCGCCAATTACGTTTAGTTTATCCTACAATGTGTTTATTATAATATTTCCATCCTTATCTTTTTCTAATTGTTTTATATCAATTTGTACGTCTTTTAAAATTGGAGAGTTTGCTTGAATTTTTAAAGTATCCACTTGTGCTATTTTTTTCTTCGTAAATATACTGTTTAATTGTGCAGAATTTTTTTTCGAGATATTTGCTATTTTATTTTTCTAATAGTAATTGATAGAGGATGCAAACTCTATTTTTAATTTTTCGTTAATAGTATATAATTTTTCTTTTAGATTTTTCATTACATTGGTATTAATTCTTAGCCATTTTCTTTGTAAATGATGTATTTAGGTAAATATCTTATTTTTATGTTTCTGTAATTTTTGTATTTTTTCAGTTATGTAAGTATTTATTGAGAGTTTCTTTCTTTTATTTTAGATACTACTTTCTCAATTGCTTCTAGTATTGCTTCTAGTATTATCAAATATCTGTAAATGTTCATTTATTTCTTGAATTGTTAAATTTCTATTATTAGGAATTTTATTTATAATTAATTTTTTAGTTTTATTGAATTTTTTTCAGTTCGTTTTTCTTAGATTGTATTTGTGTTTTACTTTGTTATTTTCTAGTTCAAATCCATTTTCATATTTAATGATACGTAAAATACTGCGTTATGATCACTATCGTATGATATATTTTCTAGTTTAGAGTCTTCATCTATATCATGCAACTTTAATCTAGTATCAGCTATGACTAAATCTAAAAAAGAATTTCCGTTTGGATACGAGGGATATTTAGTACACTTAATAATTTCATTTTATATGTCATGATGTTTCTTTCTATCCAATCTTTAAGAGCTATTTTTAAGAGCCTCTTGAGTTATTATTTAGATATTGGGTTATTATTTAATTTAATTTAATCAAATTTAATTTAATCAAACTAATTTGAAGTTTTTAAAGATACTAACGGTATTTTGATATTCTTCACTAGAAAAATTGTCAAATTTATCTAAACATTCAATATTTCATGGGAAAATATTCTGGCTTTTTTGGGAATTGTATATGTATTTATATTCCGTTTTAACAATAGATTCATTTCATTTAGCTGTTGTTGTTGGTTTTTGCATTGTTTGAGACAAAAATATTAAAAATATTAATTATGTAAATGTTTTAATTTCATTTATTTAAAACTAGAATATCTAAAAATTATACTATACCTAAGCATTTTGTTTATTGCATCAAAACATATTTGCATTATACTGAAAATATTATACGTTAATAAATTTTATATATTTTTTTTTAGATATTGTTATATTTTGATATATAACAATATCTGTAATTAAATGGCTGTAATTCTAATGTTTCTGTTCCTTTGTCTTTGTGCCTATATATATTTGTACATTCATTTGTATGAAAACTGTTCGACATTTAACATCGTTTGAATTGTATATTTTTTGAAGCATTTTTATCTTCATACAAAACAGATTTTTGAACATATTCTTTTTCGGTTGTGACTATTTCTTCTTATTCATCTTCACTTACACTATCTGCACTTGTTCCTGAATCGCTATGTTTTTCTAATTCTTCTTCATAGTTTTCAGCCATTGCTTTCTTAATATAATGAAATGCTGCTAATACATCTATATTGTCTTTCTTATTCTTTTTATATTGATATTTGTCATCATCCATTGAACTGTACCTTTTGGTTCTTTTTCTTTTCGAACGCGCACGTTCATCCATACTAAAATAACATTAAAAGTGGTAATTAATTATTAAATATAATAGTTGAAATTATAAGAATAGATTAAATCGACGATCCGACGAAATAGCGATCAAAAAGAGAAGAGAGTCAATAGAAACACGGTTGTCGGCAATGTTACGTCCAAGGGACTTCACGATTCTTCTCTTTCTCATGACCGGCGCACATGTGCACGACTCTCAAAAAATCGTTAATGTCAATCAAATTGGAATAGAATTCTCAATAAGTGCTCCAAAAATGACAGCCAGATATTAGCGGGCTATAAAATCATAAGTAGCATCCGGTCAAGGCGCCAGCCAGTCAGTCGAAATTGATATTTTCCTATCACTTAAAACCTCATAAAATCTCAAGAGGCTATACAATATAAAAGAAACTATTCATGAAAACGCGAGTGACCGGATGTCGTGACGCGACACATGACCTATCTTCATTTCAAGGGGGTAGTAAAAGTCATCCCCTTGTCTTTAGCAAACGCATCCTGTACTTAGAGAAGACATAAATTATTGATACCTCCGATACTGAGAATCCTAAGCTTCCCCGTTTTGGAAGACGTTCTCCTATTCGCGAACGAATGTAATAAAATTCTGATTTGTTACATTTGTTCTAAACACCCATAAGAAGGAACAAGAAAAAGACGATGGAAATCTAACGAGAATTTCCATTCGTTAGCTTCTCCAGCTTCTCACCTTAGGAGAGGGTAATCCAAAAACTATATAACTCGATATATAAACTCGAACTTCGAACGAGTCATCATCAGTATTTTTCGGGAAACCTCACAGTCACTATTTTTCTGAAAACCTCACAATCAACATTATCAGAAAACCCTTACAGTCAGTTTAACTGTATTAACAGTGCCTTAAAATCAATATTAAAATCATGTATATCAATATTCTCAGAAAACTTTTGAGTCAGTGTCTGTACAATCAACACAAAGATTCGACCAGTTCCGCCAATCGTCGATCAATACAATTTCATCGGCCAATATCGTGATCGCTATCGTTACGCGGAAATTGTTATTCAGTTCCAGTCAAGACTCAGTGCCACGCTAATCGATTACATCTGGCAGAGAACTTCCCGGATTACCCGACAGCCAGCTCGTATTTCCAATCGAATAGTAAGTCTCTCTTTTTTGTTGAATCATTCTCTTATTTTTTCCTTCTTTTTTCCATACTTACTCTAATCGATTTCCTAGTGGAACCTGTTTCAAGGAAATCGATTAAAGCTAAGGCAAAGCGACTTCGGTATTGTCGCAATCGCCGAACGCGGAACCTACTGGCTCGGATTGCGGCTGACCCTTCATTCATACTAGATATAAGATATCAACTCAACACAGACCTACCCATAACAAAAATCTTCTTGAGTAATATTCAAGAAGACTCGCGAGACGCTCCTTTCTTGTCTCCCGGAATCCCTCTTCCTAATTATTCCCCTGTATATGACGCAGAACTCAATCCTCCATCCTTCAGTTACTTTCACCCTTTCCTTCTTTCCTCAACGAACTACCACCAGACTCACCTCCTCCTTTCTTTCCCTACTCTTCCTTCCCCTATTTATTCCACAATCGATCCTAGTGATCGATTCATCGCGGGATACCTTAGCTTCCACGAATACACAGATCCAATCCCTTCAGGTTTCTTTACTTTAGGACCTGGTTCTATACACATCCCCACATTACGGAACTTCCTCAACGCCGCTCCTCCTAATATTCTTATACCCTACTTCACTCCATTTACCAGTAAACCCTATAGCCTTACCAATAGAATTCTTATGAGAAAGGTATTCTCCTGATTTTAGTTGAAACACCCTTGTTCCGCTTACTCATTCATACACACACACACACACACACACACACACACACACACACACACACGCACGCACGCACGCACGCACGCACACGCACACACAATATTGTTGCAGAATAATGTAATAGATATATCTTTTAAATTTACAAATTTTATATAATTTTTCTCTTAAGTATATATATGTATATATACATATATACATATATATATATATATATATATATATATATATATACAGGGTGTCCCATTTTAAATTGGACAGTAAAATATCTCAAAAACTAAGCCCAGCAAACAAAAATGTTTCAGACAAAAGTTGTATGGTTTCGAGGGGGACATAAGATGGTACCATTGGTTTGACCTTGAAGAGTTATTTGAAGGTCACATGAAGGTCACCTTCAATTTCTTAAATGGAACCTACTATTTGTCATTGCATATTCTTGTAGCTTATCTCGAGAGCTTTCCAAAACACTATAATTAAGTACCTTTTCGTTAAGTACTTTTTGAGTTATGAGGCTTGAAATAATTTCTTAATTTTACATAAACCATAAAATATCTTGTAAAATATTCATTTTTCGATTATCTTATCTTAATACTTTTACGTATAAAATAATGAGAGGAATCAATTGGTGTAAAGAAAACACATAGTTGTTTTGAAGGAAAAATATGTAATTTGCAATTAACAATTCCATATTTTTTCTTAAAAACAACTATGTATTTTCTTTACACCAATTGATTCCTCTCATTATTTTGTACATAAAAGTATTAAGGTAAGATAATCGAAAAATGAATATTTATTACTCGGAAAGTACTTAATGAAAACTAACTTTATTATAGTGTTTTGGAAAGCTCTCAAGATGAGCTACAAGAATGTGCAAAAGCATATAGGGTGTCCCATTTAAAAAGTTGGAGGTGACCTTCCCGTGACCTTCCCGTGACTCTTCAAGGTCAAACTAATGGCACCATCTTATGTCCCCCTTGAAACCATACAAGTTTTGTCTGAAACATTTTTCTGTAAATTGCTTCGTTTCCGAGATATAAATTTGTAACACTTTACGTGGGCCACCCTGTATATATTTATATTGTAATCGTAACATATTATAATGATAATTTAGTACATAAGAGCGCGATATGTAAAAATTATTAATGTAAAAGTAATCAAAAAATATTTCATTCAAATTTTCAGTTTTCTATGTGTTTATCATTAAGTAAAATAATATAGAAATCGAGACCCTTTAAATGCTCTATTTTATATGAATGAACGAAAGCTGCAGATTCTGCTCTGAATCTGCTTCCAATCTGCTGTCAAATGCGCGCGTGCAGATCCTGCTCGGTTTCTGCCGACAATTTGACGTCAAGTCATGTTAGCAGATCCTGCTCGGTTTTTGATGTCAATCTGCTGTCAGATTCTGTGAGTAGGATCTGCTATCAAATCGTGAGCCTATTGCGGACATAACGGATGCCAATCTGCTACCAAGTTTTGTGGAAATCTGTCGCCAATCTGCTGACAAATTGGGCGCATTTTGCTTACCGGAATATAGCATATGGTTTTGAATCATATACAAATAAGGAAACTATCTTAGAAAAACTAGGTGTTATAGCTAGGTAAATGTTCATGAAAAGAAGTACATATAAAATTATTAATTTCAATATGATTTCCAAATAATTCGATAGAATTTCCAAAGCATATTTTTACATCAGATTTTAAATTTAAGAACTTTGAAATAACAGGAAAATATGTACTTCCTATTTCAGTAATGTAGTACTTCCTATTTCAGTAATGTTACATTTTGTAAGAAAAGGAAATGATTCAAAAATATTGCAATTATTCCATTTAAATAGCATATCTTGTTGATGACGGAAAGCAAGAGTTTTGCAAATGGTTTTATAATCTTTTAATTTTTTTGTAAAATCTTTCAAGTAACCGCGTTTACTTTCAAACCTTATGGTCCAAAAATGTCTTGGAGGACCCATTCTTTTAACGGTTGGCAAATGTATAATTATGTGATGTTTTGGTGTTAAATGGGTATTATATTCACTTAAATATAATTTATGATGATTTTCGATGAGATTTTCTAAATCAGTCACTAAAGTGTTATGAAGTATAGGAGCAAATACTATTTTGACAATTTCTATTAATAAAAGAATTACTTTCCATTTATTATAATTTATACTATGGTTAAGTTTTTTTTAATATCACTGATTGTTAAAGGAAAAAATATTAATAAACAATAAGTTTGAGCAGCTCTTTGACCTATTAAATGGCCTGTTTTATCAAGACAGATTGGACTAGGTTTATTAGATCTATTTTGAAGACCGTAATCGAAAGAATTTATTCTATCATTAATTTCTTTTATCGAAGCTAATTTTTCTTGTATTAAAAACTTCAGAAACAATTTAAGTTTAAGTTGGCAAATTCCTTCCAGAAAATCATGCATTATATCAACTGATAAATTTATTCCAAATTTAAAAAATTCTAAATCATTTAAAACACTACGTAATTTAATTCCATGTATGCTATCACCGGGATGGTTAATCGCAAGTTGAATATGATTTTTAAAATTTTCAGGTGTTCTTAAAAGAATATCTTCTTGTTTGCAATTTACTTTACAATTTTTATGCATAAAACATATTCTACAAAAAAAATTAACTTGAAAAGACTCAACTATGCCATATAGTATTGCTCCTCCCAAATTGTCGTGGCTTAATATTGCTACCCAGCAAACACATTTTTATAACTATGTTATAACGATTACTTAACTCAATGTAACCGAATATAACAAGTTATATAACGAGATTGTAACATGCAATATGCTTGTTCCTTGTAATTTCCCACTCAAGGAAGTAACAATGTTATGTAACAAATATACATTTAATTGTGACAATTATATAAACGTAATATTATCGATACATTTAGAATATAAGTGTAATAAAATTAATATATAATATGTTACTGCTATATTACTTTAATATTTACATAGTTGTTATATAAATATTACATCATAATTTTCAAATCTTTTTGAACACACATACACACATGCACGCACACACACACACATAAAGATTTGAAATTATGATGTAACAATATGTAAATATTAAAATAGTAGAAGAGTTACATATTATATATATATATATATATATATATATATATATATATATATATTAATTTTATTATACAATTAATGTATCAGTAATATTATTTCTTATGTAATTACAATTAAATGTGTATACATATACATACATATATTGCACATTTAGAAAAAAGTTGGAATAACTCAATAAATGCAAATTTAATAGGAAAGCCATGTTTATATTGTGTACGCTATATTTGTATTCAGATTCTACATTAAAAGAAATTTCGAAAATTTTTTAATACCACGATTTTCTTCTAAATGTGCGATATACATTTAGAAGAAAATCGTGTATACATATATATATATATATATATATATATATATATATATATATATAAATACATAATTTTGTTATAACTTTTTAATTTCCGTAAATGTATAAAAGATTGTGTATTAAGATATTATTATAAATCGATCTTAAATTGACTTATTTATAGTAAGATTATTATATAGTTAATAGGTTGTTATTTTTACTTGGATATTTTATAATTTTCAATCGGAATAGACGAAATAATAAAACTTCTCTAAATTGCTATATTAGTATTATTATTATATTATTAATATTTTGTGGATTACTGAACAATTGTACGTACGCAAAAACATAAAATTTATAAAATAAACAATACTTTATGAGTTCATACAACAATTATAATATAACGTATATATTTATATATTAACATATATGTTATATAAATATTTCTCAACAAAGTATAAATCAATGTTGTCGATTATTAAATCGTGGCCATTAAATCACACATTGTATGATTAAGCACTATGAAAATAAAGACTTCAAAACTGTATAATTATTATAATTGATCACATACATTTTGAAATATAAGCTAATAAAAATAAAATAATAAAGTCAATCATAAACAAATAATTATCTTCTCGTTTTTCTTTCCATATGTTATTATGTGTGATTTTGTCTCACTTATTATTGTTATGTAGATCTCTTTTTTTTTCTTCTCGTATTGCTCGTTGCTTGGCAAATCTGAACCATTCCGCAGAGGTTATATCAAATTCGGCTTCAGTTAAACCTGAATGTATAGAACATATGACATCTGCAAATTAAATTATAACTTTATTAATAATATTAGTGCGTGCATGTATGTGTGTGTGTGTGTGTGTGTGTGTGTGTGTGTGTGTGTGTGTGTGCGCGCGCGCGCGCGCGGATGCACGCGCACAGGTTTGTAGTAAGAAAATCACTTAAAATAATTAATAGTAGCTAATAATAAAAAAAAATATATATATTTTTTTTTAATTTAAGGCATAAAATTTAAGAAAACAGTTAAATAAACTTTTAAAATACTCACCACGTATAATCTTAATAAATGTTAAATTACATATTTTATAATTTGAGCGAATGCCTTTCCAAGAACAGTTTTTAGCACATGTATTACTAATTGTTCGTTCTAAGACACGATGAATGCAAATTCGTGGTGTGTTACCTCCAATTTTTAAAATCAATTTTTTCTAAAATTAACAATAAGTTTATATAAATATATCATAAAAACATGTACTATTTATTCGTATCAGCTGTAAATTCATAAAAAAGAAGTAGCTAATAATATATATTGAAAAAATTTTTTGTAGAATAGAATATAATTGTAGCATAGAATAAGAATGGTTTTATGTAGAAAATAAGAAAAAAATTTATAAAAAGTTTTATAGAAAATGTTTGGATATAAATTGTTTGATTTATAGAATCAATATTAAATCTTTTGCAGTGAATGCAATTAATGGAATAAATAATATAAATATAAATCTTATAAGAATGTAAATAATATAAATATAATATAAATAATATAACTAATATAAATAATATAATTTATAAATATTATAAAAATGGTTTACTTTTTGAAAATGATATAAATAATACAAAAACCGCATTTATATCTTTTTTTTAATGTAAATAATATAATTAATAATTTAGATCTATATATAGATTTAAATAGTTACAAATGAAAAATGATAACTTACAAATTGCGATGCAGCAATGTTATTTGAATTAATTAAATCATCAAATTCTTTTATGGATTCTATTGTTTGGATTGGCAATAATGGTGTTATAATAACCATATCATTTTCTGTAAGTTCTGTATTATTATTATTTTGACAGGATTCCAATTAGCCAATCTTTTCGATATATTTGTTAGCTCGAAATTGGTTGTAACATTTGCCCGTATAATTTTGTTTAAGCTTGCTGCAATTAAAAAGAAGCGTACAGCACGTACATATTTCATATATGATTATATAAATATTGCATAATTGACATTGATAAATAACAAATTGATAATTAACAAATTTTCAAAAGATAAAATAGATATAATAATTTATTATACTTTCTATTCGTTCCAAAATATTGTAGACATCTTTTGTTGATGGAATCTCTAAAACAGGAATATTCTCAATATTCATAACGGTAACAGATGATGACGACTTATCAGGATATAAACTTTCCTTAAATTTTGTTTTTCCATTAGAATTACATTTGTTGATATCTGCAGATTACAATAATCTGTTTTAATATCTTAAACATTTATATAATTATACATTTATACGAACAAAATTATAACATATAAACGTACTTGTATATGATGGAGAAATTTCAATTTCAGGATTTTTAGAAGTAGAAAAATGTAGATTTTTTTCGATACTGTAGGTACTAACAGATTGGCATAAGTTATCTATTTTTTCTGTATTTTCAGTATACAGGGTGACCCATTTTAACTTAGGCAGCCAAATAACTCGAAAAATAAGCACACTACGAAAAAATGTTTAGAATCAAAATTTTGTCATTTCGAGGGGGACGTACAATGACGTTAAAATGAGCCCCCCCACCCCTCCCCCTGGGCGGTGAGGGGGGGCAAGTTTGAAATCTTAAATGGGAACCCCTATTTTTTATTGCATATTCGGAATCTTTGGCTAAAAACACATACAATTTGTCTGAAACATTTTTCTCGATTCATGATAGATGGCGCTGTAATCGACGAAATTCAATTTCTTCGATTTCTCTTACTGAGAACCCATGCTTACGATTCTGCAATAAATTAACAATAAAAATACCACGTTTTCATTGTTAATACTCGAAATTAGTCTTAAAACAAACTTCTCATTATTTTTTATTACTCATTAATTACTTCTCAAGAAACTGCTTTTAGCGTAACCCAGGAACAACGTCGTGGACGTAGCAGTTTTCTGTTCCCTTCGGGGTGCTTGATTAACGTGAGTCCCCTCGCCTCTCACAATTCGGGGTGCTTGAACGTGTGGTAACCCAGCCAGTGAAGGCAAGGTCGTGTGGTGATCCAGCCAGTGAAGGCAAGATCGTGTGGTGACCCAACCAGTTAAGGCAAGGTCAAGTAGTGACCCAGCCAGTGAAGGCAAGGTCGTGTGGTGACCCAACCAGTTAAGGCAAGGTCAAGTAGTGACCCAGCCAGTGAAGGCAAGGTCGTGTGGTGACCCAACCAGTTAAGGCAAGATTGCATTGTTATCAGCTCTCTCCGCATGGAGGAGATGCTCAAAGTGTGCACCATTATTTTCTAAGGATAACAATAATCGACAGCGAAAGTTACGTTGTACATTTTCTAGCATTAAAGGAGTTATAGCTTCACAAGCTCTTCTTATTCTTTCCATCATATTCAATCTTGTCGTTGGAGCTTTACTATACACTGCATCTTTAACGTATCCCCATAAAAAGAAATCAAGGGGGTTCAAATCCGGTGATCTCGGAGGCCACAGAACTGGTCCACCCCGCCCTATCCACCGATTTGGGAACCTTTGATTCAAAAACATCCGTACAATACGAGCATAATGAGCAGGAGCACCATCTTGTTGATACCATAAATTTAGTCTAACTGCAAGGGGAACATTCTCTAGGTATGCTGGCAAATCATTTTCGAGGAATTCTAAATACATTGGACTATTAATTGGACGTTCAAAAAAATGAGGTCCAATGACTTGGCCATTGCAAATGCCTACCCATACATATAAACTCCAACGATGTTGATTAAGCACCTCACGATACCAATGTGGATTTTCTGGTGACCAATAGTGGCAATTATGCCTATTGAGACTACCATTGCTGATGAATGTTGCTTCATCACTGAAACAAACATTACTAAAAAAATCTGGATTCTGATCTAACATCTCAAGAGCCCATCTACAAAATTGTACTCTGAGTACGTAGTCGGCCTCACTTAATTCCTGTACCAGAGTAATATGATACGGATGGTAATTGACTGATCGTAACAATCTATGTGCCGTAGTTTGAGGGATTCCCAGTTCTCGTTCTATTTGACGGGTACTAATATGGGGATTTTGATGAACCATAGCCAAAACTGCGAGCAATCTAGGGTCATTATTATTATGAAGTCTATTCCTTCGCCTTTCGCGATGAAGTGGATTATTACGAGATCTCCTTTCAATGTTTATAATTTGTTGATCAGTAGGATGGCGGCGATTTGGGAATCGCTCCGCATAAGTACGGGCAGTAAGTCTGTAATTTCTACCACATTCGCCAAAGGTTATAAGAATATCGACTACTTCTGTAGGCGTATAATTTGCCATTTTACCAGAATTTTATCAGAGTACAAATGTTAAAAAAATACATAAACACTTGTGACTTTGGCACTAAATGGACAAAATTTTGGAGGGATACTTAGAGGAACTCCATCAGATGGAAAGTCCAAAATGTCTCGGTACTTTGGACCATTCAAGTTGCCTAAAGGGCAGGTTACGCTAAAAGCAGTTTCTTGAGAAGTAATTAATGAGTAATAAAAAATAATGAGAAGTTTGTTTTAAGACTAATTTCGAGTATTAACAATGAAAACGTGGTATTTTTATTGTTAATTTATTGCAGAATCGTAAGCATGGGTTCTCAGTAAGAGAAATCGAAGAAATTGAATTTCGTCGATTACAGCGCCATCTATCATGAATCGAGAAAAATGTTTCAGACAAATTGTATGTGTTTTTAGCCAAAGATTCCGAATATGCAATAAAAAATAGGGGTTCCCATTTAAGATTTCAAACTTGCCCCCCCTCACCGCCCAGGGGGAGGGGTGGGGGGGCTCATTTTAACGTCATTGATACGTCCCCCTCGAAATGACAAAATTTTGATTCTAAACATTTTTTCGTAGTGTGCTTATTTTTCGAGTTATTTGGCTGCCTAAGTTAAAATGGGTCACCCTGTATACAGGCATAGGATTAAAAGGAGAACGATTAATATCTGTAAACAAAGTAAATCATAAAAAATAAATAACCATCTCAAATATTCAGCATACTATATGCGCAATACCACGTCAAATCAATAAGAAATGTCCTCGTATTTTTTAAATTGAACGAAGTTTTCTTTAGATGAAATGTATATAAAATAAGGAGATACGTTTTTTATTCGTTTGAAATAGGTTTTTGCAGAAATTATGAACAAAATTTTCGTAAAAAATGAAAATGTCAATTTTAAAAATTAATATCTCTGGTTATATTTGTTATATTTTATTTATAACTTTTGCAAAAAATATTTCAAACAAATAAAAAAATATGTATCTTCTTATTTTATATATATTACATATGAAAATGTTACGTTCGATTAAAAAAATACAAGATTAAAAAAAGTTTTTTGTCCGATTTGATATAGAATTATCCATATATATTTCAATTTCAAAGTAAATATACAAAACTCTTACTCTGTTTCAAATGTTTGGTTAATTTTTTGTTTTTTTCACTAGTATCATCATAATTTTCTTTGTCATTCTCTTCTTCATCATCTAAATCATCATTGTTTTCCTCTAACTGATTTTTCTCTAACTCTTTAAAAAAGTGTTTATTTTTTCTTACATTTCTTTGTCCTCGGCCAAATTTTTCATCATCAGTCGTAGTATAGTAAGCATCTGTAGCTAATTTTCGTGCAGATGCAAGTGATGCTACCAAATAATAATAATAATAATAATAATAATAACAATAACAATAACAATAACAATAACAATAACAATAACAATAACAATAACAATAACAATAACAATAACAATAACAATAACAATAACAATAACAATAACAATAACAATAACAATAACAATAACAATAACAATAACAATAACAATAACAATAACAATAACAATAACAATAACAATAACAATAACAATAACAATAACAATAACAATAACAATAACAATAACAATAACAATAACAATAACAATAACAATAACAATAACAATAACAATAACAATAACAATAACAATAACAATAACAATAACAATAACAATAACAATAACAATAACAATAACAATAACAATAACAATAACAATAACAATAACAATAACAATAACAATAATAATGTGTGTGTGTATGTGTGTATTTAATGTTAAAAGAAAAAAAAGAGATCAATCAAAATAATGAAAATATTGGAATTAAAAAATATTTTTATAAAACTATTAACTAACTATTAACTTACAACAATATTTGGTCACCATAATGTGAAAAGTTGACCATGATTTCTTATCCGGTTCAGTTCGATTTTCAATTAGCGAACTGATATTTTTTGTGTTAGGCCACCAACAAATAAAATCATCTTCTTCATCTCCTTATTGAATCCAATTTGTTGGAACCTCCGAGAAGGATTCATCACTTAAAAATTGTACAACTGCGTACAATTTTTTTTCGGACATTTTTTCTGAAAAAAAAATATATATATACATATATTACAGATTTACACAGTATAATGACTCAGCACAATATATAATCCATATAAATGCCCTCACAAGAAACACTATGAATTTTTGATAGTATAAACTCGCAATGTTAAATATTGTACAATATTTTTAATAAAGATAAAAGTACACTTCTTAAATTTGTAGTAATTTGCAGAACAATATACTATAGAATAATTAAAATTACTATGAAACTTGATAGATTATTTTATGAAAAGCAGAAAATGAATATGGAAGCACAAACAAATACTTATAATCGCCTTAATAATCTAAGCTACAGGTATAACATTCAAAATATATCCAATTAAAACAACTTCAATTAAAATCAGATCTACATAACAATCATATAAAAATTAATCCTAAAAAGTATCGTCGGATCATTCTTTAAAATAACACACTGAAATATTGTTTCTAATTTAATTAAGTCCGTTAAAAGAACACAAAATCATCGCAAGACGAGAATAACGAGAATCAAAATAATAATTATTATTATTATGTGCGTGCATGCAAAAGTGGAATTATAACGAATGTGTTCTGCAACTCAAGATGTTTTAATTTCAAACATTTTGTTTTTATATTTGTTGCCGGCAATTTTTCAATATTAAACGGACTTGTTTCCGTAAAAATTTGTATGCCCAGTAATTCTTTAGAATCACATGGAATACTAAAAAATGGTTCGGTAAGTAAAATTCGCTTTACATTTATATATGGAACATCATTATCCAAAATTATTTCTAAAATAAAAGCTAAAGAATTGTCGTTCAACAAACAACAATTTTCATTTTCTTTTGTGAAAATATTGAAGCCATTAAATTCTAAATAAGATATATCATTACTATCTTTAACTGTTTTTTTTAAATGAATAATAGGATATGATTTTGAATAACATTTTTCGGGTGGAAGTCGGTTTAATTTGAAAATTCGGTTAGAATATTCCTCTAATGGTTTGCCACAATTTTTTATTCGTTTTTTAATCTTTTGCATGTAATTTTCAAATTTAAAACAGCTGAAAGCGTCTAAACACCCTAAAGTTTTAACATCATTTGCAAGATGTTCTAAATTGTGAACATTATGTGAAAGATATTCAAGTCCAAAAGCATTTTTGTAATTTGAAATAAACCAGATTATCAAAGAATGTGCAAAATCATTAAGAACTAAACATCGTTCTGGATCTGCAAATATACGAATAGCTACATTTAATGATAAAAAATGATTATAATAATCATGAGACAAAAAGGGCTTTAATAAAATTAAACCTAAATAAAGCAAAAAAAGGCGAACTTCCGTAGCTTTCCAACTGTATAATATATAATAAACTTCTTGGTAATCTTGAAAATTCTTTAATTATAAATTTTCTTGTGTCGAGTAAGTGTTTGTCGATGGAATCAATTGCAGCATTAGATAATCTTATACCTTTCCTACCCCTGACATAAAATTGTAATAAACGTCTTGAACCCAAACAAACAAGATGCATGTAATCGAGAGGAATTTGTGAAATCATATCTATAGGAAGATTTTCTAAAATTGAATCACCTATATGATGTTCATCTTGATTACGACTACGAAATGATTCGTTCGTTCTTAATGTAGAATTAATTAATTTCTGGGAATATAACTCGATTACATACGAAATCACCTTCTTGTGTACATTTTGAACATGAAAAATAACCTGTGTGACCCTTCGTACAAGTAATTAATGATTTTGCAGGAGCATCGCATAATATTGCATTTAATAAGATTTTACAATGGAAATCATTATCTAATAATACACCTTCTCGAAGAATTTGTGCTTCATTAACAAAAGGACGAAGAAAATTATTCACATTTTTCGGTTTTGACATTCCGTGAAACATACCAACTGTAAAAGGCTCGGTATAAAGGTCATTAATTTCAATTGATGCAAGAATAGGCCAAAATTGACTACTTGAGCTTTTACTCAATGGTAAGCCATCGATATTAATATTTATTTTCACTTCACGAGGCATGGTTCTACAATATTTTAATATAGAACGTTTTATTCCTGAAGCCAATCCAAAATGAATGTATCTTCCACCACTAAGAGAAGATATATTTTGAAAAGTATTATGTGGTGTTTTCATTAAAGTTCTACATGTTTGAGGTAAATCATCATGACCATGTTTCCGCAGAATTAGAAGAAGTTTATCTACAGTACCTTGAGGAATACAACATTTAGAAACTAACATTTGCAAATCTTCTTGTAAACTAAAATTTTGTTCCTGTTCTGAGAAGATCTCATTATTAAAATCGATTGATTCGGTAGGAAAATTAGATAATAAAGAATCGTTTTGATTTAATGCAACTGGAATGTCAAAATTGTTACATATTGAAGAATTATGATTATCCATTGACAAATTTGAGATATTATTGAATGAATCTAAAATGTTATCATTAAGAAAAGTATTGGTACAAGTTTCATTGGAAAATTTCGTAATCTCTGAATTAGAGTCATTGCAGATCATTTCTACATTAGAATTAGTTTTAAAACGTTTTTTGGAAACATTTGATGTAGTTGCCTTCTCTAATTGAGAAATATGAAGTGAAATTAATTGGTTTTTACGCCTTTTTGATAAATGATGATATATTTTCGGCATTTTGATAACTGAATCTCAATTATTAAAATCAGAACAATAAATTTTCAAATAATTAAGCTTTAATAGTTAGCAACATGAATGATTTTGTGATAAAGTTTATAAAGTAGAGTTTAGGTAGAAAGAATCAATATAAGAATATATATAAATAGACAAATACATAAAGAACAAGTATGAACATATAAGGACAAGAATTTAATAAAAACTGATGAATTAACTTTTCTGATAAATTAATCACTATTTTTAATATCACTATTTTATATCATAAGAATCAAAATTATATGCAAATATCAATTAGTAAATAAAATGAATAATAATTTTACGTAAAAATAACCATCTAATTATAAACAAAGAAATGAACAAATAATGTGCGAACAAACATCAAGAATTAAATAAACTAGACATAAATGTACATGCAAACTTAAAATAACTTAAAATAAGCAACTTTAAAATGTTGGTATAATTAATGATGAGCTACTGTAACATTATAAATATGAAAATCAAATGGAAATTTTGAATACTGATGCTTTGATGAAACTTCCTAAATATCCAAGGAATAAAATATTATTGGTTAAATTTAATTATAATAAAAACATATGTGAATATTGATAATTATTAAATAAAACAAATAATATACATATACGCAAACTAAGTAATTTTAAGCAAATGAATGAACTGACAATGTATCACAGAACATCAATACAATGAATAATAATAAATGGATGTAGCAAAAACAAATAAACTAATATCACTGAATAATTGAGAAATTACTAATATAAAGTGAAAACATTCAAAATCTAATATTATTTGAATATTATAAAATAGCTGTTAAATAAAATATATATAAATAGTTCATAATAAAGATTAAAAACGTATAAAACTTTACTAATTAAATTAAACGCGCGTGACAACGTAATTGAAAATATTTATTTTATACGAATAAAATTTGTGTGCAAAAAATTAATTTCTGTGATCTACCATAACCTATGAAATTCTGTAGTATTGTAATGCTTTCGATATATATCTAATGCTTTTAATATCTAATATTTATACTTTCCTTACTCCAGCTTTCTGATGAAAATCCGCTGACTAAAATCTGCTTCAGGGCAGCACGAAGAACAACAACAATCCACTAATTGCGCACTGTGTGAACGCTCGAAGAGAAAAACTCGAAGCTCGACAATAGAACGGTAGTGATCAATATGGCGATTGATCATCATTTGTTCTTAGTCGACGCAAAAGAATGTTACGACGTTATACCACATGCGCCTTGGATTTCCTATAATCCCGTGTATTTTAAATACAGAACACTCCGCGACAATGATTCGTTCCTCGGCTCCTCGTGCGGGGTAAGAGAAACGTAGAAGTGTAGCCGTGGCGTCCTCAGTAGCTGACTTATCGGCGTTAATTTATCGATCTAATTATTGATCCCCGCAGAAAATTACACTGAGTCGATAAAGAATGTATGCGCACGATTTACCACAATAATCAGAGATATTAAGTCAGAAATAACATTAAAATAATATTAATATATAGAAAATCTAATATTTTATTTAAAATACTACATTTTCTATACATTAATATCATTTTAATGTTATTTCTGATTTAATACCTCTGATTATTGTGATAAATCGCGCACGTATATTCTTTATCGACTTAGCGTATTTTTTTGCGGGGACCGATAATTAGGTCGATAAATTAACACCGATAAGTCAGCTGCTGGTGACGCCACGGCTACACTTCTATATTCCCTTTGCTCTGCGGAAGAAGCCTATAAGAACGAATCATTATCACGAAATACATATATATAGGAAGAAATCTCGCGCATATGCGTCAATAAGTTGCGAAATTTAATTTATAGCTCTGAGTAAAATATGCAAATAAAGAAACATAAATTTCGAATATAGGGGAATGGCTGGTTTTATATATATATATATGTGATTATTTTATATAACATGAACAATTTTGAATTATATAAATACTATATAATAAAGATATAACAGCTGTTATTAATCTTTTACTTCAATGTTATATAATTGTTATAATATGTACTTGCTGGGATATATAAATATAACATTATATTATATAATATTAACCATTTTGAGTTATATAAATATTAGATAATAAAGATATAACAACTGTTATTATAATTTTTTATTCCTATGTTATATAATTGTTATAATATGTGTTTGCTGGGTAAAGTTCCTTTTATTGGATATTCAACTCCTTCAACATGAAAGCCTTCTGTTTCCAAAATTTTTAAATCTTTTACAATTACTTCCAGAATTGAATTTCTACCAAAATTTTTTATGTCCTCACTGTAACACAAAGCTAATAAATGAATATTGTTTAAATTAGAATTAAAATGAGAAGATAAATTGCATATTGAAAAATAAAATCCTCCAATTTTATAAGACAAAGTTTTACTACTTAGAGGATTACAAATTTCAAAGTCATCAAAAAATATTTCTATTTGAATAATTAATTTTTCAGAATTATGGAAAAGTTGATTAGTTTTATACATTTCACCATCTACAAGATTATTGTATGTGCTACAATTTAAAGTCTTTTTATTAAAGGAGTTAGATATTATCTTTTTAAAGGAATTATTTTGAAATAAAAATTTTAAAGTTTCAATAATTGGCATAAGTAAATGTACAAGTTGAAGAAACTTTGTTGGAAATTTGTTGGAAGGAACTTGGATTTTGTAAATTCTTAATTGAGAGTCCAACTTTTGTTCCATGCGAATTCCACAACTTTTTTCTATTGATTTTACCATATGTTTTTCATACTTTTTATGATGTTTATGTTTTGTTAAATACATGTTAAAAGAACATGTTAAGAAATGTTGATACAATTTGCCAACAAATAACACTGGGGAACAATCAATCTGTTGCCAAAGATTTATGAGTCGATTTGAATAATTAGGGGCTCCTGATTACGAATATGCTGTTAATTTTTCTAGATTGACTCTAGTTTTCGAGCAAATGCTTATGCCCTAAATATTCATAAAAGAAATAAAGTCAATATAAAAAAAACATAACTATATAATTTTTATCCACAACAGTGTATTTGCCACAAATAAAACATCAGGATTATTTACACACTGTTTTCGCAAAGTACTCATTTTCGCGGTGAAAAATGTTCGTATATTTACTCAAATGAAGCCACTAGTTAAACTAACACTAATAAAAGTTCTTGTTATTTTTTTAGAGGAGGATTGATAACGAACTGAATGTCGTTTTGTCAAGTAAAGCAGGTTTGAGTCATTCGGGAGGTAATTACAATTTAAGAATAGATTAAATTTGACCGATTTCGATTATTTTAAAAATCAGAGTCAATTTAGCCAAAGTGAATATATAATACGAAATCAGAACCCTCAAATATATATAAACCGATCTTAAACCTTTGGCAACATGAAAAGAATTTTTTTTTGTTCCCCGGTGTAATGTTTGATTCATCTATGTTTTCTAAAATTTTTTCGAATACAGGATTTACTAGTAGAGATATACATTGCAATATTTTATCAATCGATGTATCAGGTATACCAAAAGAATATAAATTTTGTATAAAAATTAATAAGCTATTATTGATGTCTTCAGAAATATCAAGATTAATATGATCTCTAATATTTGTACTTACATCTTTATAAGTATTTGTATTCGATTCATTATTATTATTTTTATTAAAATTTTCTTCAATATTAGAATTACAATTAAGCGGAATTTCTGTTAAATTATTTGAATTATCTACAGTACAAACTTTTCCAATATTTAGCTTACATTTAGCTAAATGTTTTCTAAATCCCGAATAAGTTTTGAATAGAAGAACAATTTAAAAAACAACATTTTAAGTTTAATTGTGAACCTTCTAGAGAGAATGAGTTATTCTTAAATGTCGACATAATTCATTAATTGAATTTGCAACATAAGTACAATTTGTACATATATAAGGCATCTTGAAAATAATATCTCAATTAATATAACTAAAAATTTGATTTTGATCAGTAGACTTCGGATTATATGCAAATTGCATATTTATTATTTTTTGCATATTCTATTAGAGCATTAATAATGTGAACAAATTATAATGTTTTCAACTAACTAATGTTAATTAATTTTTGCATATTTTGCATATATATTTAATCTTTGCATATTTTCAAAAAATTTGCATATTTTATTGCATATAATTGAATATGTTTCCAATTTATGCTTAAAATATCTATCCAAGATGGAAAAATTAAAGTGCCGCGCTTTTTAGTTATGCGTCTGGGGACTCGTTGCCAACGCGCGAGCTATGATGAGTCTCCTTCTATTGTTTTTCGTCTCGTCACTTTTTTGTCAATTGTTTTTGATGCTGAAGCTCTGAGTCTCTCATTCTTCTGTTAGAGCTCGTTAGACTCTGTGTGAAGTAGGTGAAATTATAAATATTCGATAAGGTATATGACAAAATAAATATGTCTGACAAGATATTATCATGGATTAAGCCATATCCAGAGCTTATACTAGATGGACATAAAGTGTTCTGCAGAGCATGCGGTAAAATTGTAAGTACCGAAAAGAAAACAAGATTTTATTTAGCTACAGTAAAGAAGAATTAAAAAATATAAATTTTAATTATTTTTAAATTATTATTTTTAATTATTGTAATAATTTAAATTTGTTGTGGCTCTTATATGTAACATAATTAATCTTTTAGAATTATAAATCAATATTAGTTTTATTTTAAAATTAATGTATACAGGGTTTGCCAAAAGTGTGGAAACCCCTTAATATTTCGAAAAATACGCAGAAAAAATATGTAATTTGCAATTAACAATTACATATTTTTTTTTAAAAACAACTATGTTTTTTCTTTACACCAATTGATTCCTCTCATTATTTTGTACATAAAAGTATTAAGGTAAGATAATCGAAAAATGAATATTTTACTAGATATTTTACGGTTTATGTAAAATTAAGAAATTATTTCAAGCCTCATAACTCTGTAACGGGCGGCTTTTCGTGTACCGCGGAAACGTAATTATATGGATAGCCGTCGGATCCAGGTGGCGGAATCAATAACTCGGTAACGCGGAAATGTGTGTGCAATGAGTCTTTATTGTTGCCAATGTAAATGTACAAATGTGTTGTGTATGCGCGTGTATATGTGCGTGTATAATTGTATATGTACAGATGCGTTGTGTGGATGTGAATGTGTATGCGCGTGTATAAATGTATATGTACAGATGTGTCGAGTGGGTGTGTGTGTATAAATGTACCGATTATTTCCGGGCGCGATGCACTCGCCCGTTTCCCGGTATCGGCGCGTTATCGCTTTCTTGCGACTCGTCGGGCGTGTTTTTGTCGCGGTTTTTTATGCACGGCTCGTAGCGCTCAGCTGTTCGGCTTTAATTCGGCCGGCTTTAATCTTATTTATTATTCGGCTCGTCTCTTGATAATTCCCGGATGGATTGCGGGTTTTTGGAAGGCGTCGCGACGCTAGCGAGCGTCGGAGGCGGCTCTCGTTCCACCTCGTGAAGGCGCGATGCCTGATAAGGATCTTGGTTCGGAGGCGATTTCACAGGCGCCGATATCGATCGGCGGAGGCAGCGTTCTCACTACCTTCTTGGCCTTGTTATTCTCGCAAGGATTTCTCTGAGCTGCTTTGCTTGCCTTCGGACTAGCTAGGCGCTTGAGAGGATCGCAAGGATCTGTTCTGTTATGCCGTCGAGAGCCCGTTTTATACTCGGCTAATTACCCGCGCCGGCGTATTCGGTAATTACCCCCACCGAGCGGCGGTAAAAATCGGAGCGGTTCGGGTCCGCCCGGGGGAGTTCGGGGTGCCGAACGCGGGTTCTCAGCCGCCGGTAACGGCTCCCGACGGTAGTCTCTCAATAGTTGAGAGTCCCTGCCCGGTTGTTCTCTAAGCGTTAAAAAATGAGCGCACTGCGCCTCTGCCATTGCCCGACCGATGTTCGTCGGGCGGCAGCTTCCGGCCGGTGTTCGCCGGGAAACGATGCATTCGGGGGTGCATCGTTACATCACCCCCCCGCTAAATAACGCCTGAATTTTAGGCGTAGCCGGATCTTCGGGCCTATCTAATGCGCCGGTGGTAGCGCAGTTTGCCGTCGCGGCTAAAGCGCAGGATCCACTGCCCGTCTGCGGTGCGTGGGCGGTATCTACGCGATACGTGGACCACGAAGTGCGGGACCTCGAACACCAGGCCCGGTTCGACCTGGACGCGAATCGGCGGTGCGGGAATCGGGCCCATCGGCATCAGCAGCTCCGGCTCTGGTTCTGCTGGTGTTGCTGCCGGCCGATTCTCTCGGGCCGGTGGCGGCGGTCGGCGCTCGTAGGGCCTCGGTTGACGGTGTCTCGGCGGCGGCGGAGGCGGTGTCGCCAGGATAGCGGCCTTCCTGGCATTCTCCCGGTCGGACCGCTGGATCACGGTTCCGACCCGTGGTGGCCGGGACTTCTCCTCTGGTGGCCCCGGCGGTTCCGCTGGTACGGTCCCCGTGTCGGCCTCCTCGGCCAAGTATTCGTCTATCGCGGCTAAAATGTCGTCCGTTTCGCTCGACATGTTGCGGCTTTGTGACCGTGCTCAGGCTTGTCACTCTTTGTTTGTGGATCATTCGGCATCGTCATCGCTGTCGGTGGGGATGAGGTCGTCTTCTCCCGGGTTATTGATGTTTTGATTTTGCTCGATTGCTTTTAGATCTTGAACGTGTACGTGACGTATCCACCTCCCCCTCTTGCTCCTCAGGTCCACGATCACGGGCGATATTAACCGTCTGACTTCGTACGGCCCGCTGAATTTTGGCGCGAGTTTTGCGTTGAAGGAGTCCGCTTTTTTTGATAGTGGATGCTCCTTTTTTAGCACCCATTCTCCTGGTAGCGGTTTCCATGGCCGGCGTCTTAAATCGTAATATTTTCGCTGGCGTTGAAACGCCTGGGCCAGATTGATGCGCACGAGCTCGTATGCTTCTTGCAACTTCTGGTGCATCGCGTCTGGTGTTTCTGGCGTCGTGTTCCGCTCCTCGGTTTCGGCCGGCGCGGTGAGCTCTCTGCCATGATTTAAGTAGGCTGGCGTGTATCCGGTTGCGTCATGTACGGCCGTATTGTACGCGAATTGCAACTCCGGCAGGTGCTCGTCCCAGGTACGGTGGTCCTTGTCTACGTATTGGCTGATCATCGTCTTGATCGTGCGATTCGTACGTTCCACCGGGTTGCAATGCGGTGCGTACGCCGGGGTGGTTACGTGCTTGATCCCGCTCTCCGCCAAGCGTTCCTCCAGTTGTTTTGAGCGGAGTTGCGTGCCATTATCCGTGAGAATCGATCCTGGACGGCCGTGTTTCAGGATGACGTGGTTGGTGATCGCCTGTGTTACGGCATCGGCGGTGGCCCGACGAAGAGGCACGAACTCGGCCCACTTCGAAAATCTGTCCTGCATGGACAATAGCCACGTATGCCCTCTGCAGGACCGTGGTAATGGTCCCACCAGGTCGACTGTCACTTGTTTCCAGGGTCGCGTGATGTTGGTCGCGTGCATTTTCCCCGCTGGTCGGTGATGGTTCGCCTTGTGTTTCTGGCAATTTTGGCAAGCCTTGACATAATTTGCCGCCTCGCGGAACATTCCCGGCCAGTAATAATGTTCGGCCATTCTGGCTATGGTCTTGGCGATTCCCAAGTGTCCGGCGGTCGGGGCATCATGGGCCTTTTCGAGCACCCTTTTCCGGAGCGGTTGTGGAACGCAGACCTTCCATTGCTGCGCCTCCGGTGTCTCCTTGAAATCGAGGCTATGCAGCACATGTTTGTAGAGCCTCCCTTGCTCGATTCTGTATTCCGGTCTTGCGGTGGGATCGTCTTTTACCTCCTGGAGGATACGCTGGTACCAGCGACAGCGTGTAGTGCGGGCGGCACAGCTCTCGGGTTGGCGCGATAGTGCGTCCGCGACGCGATTCAGAGTCCCGCGGCGGTATTGGATCTCCATGTTATACTGCTGCAGTTCCAGTGCCCATCGCCCGAGACGTCCCGTGGGCGAGTCGATTTTTCGCAGCCACTTCAGGGCCTGGTGGTCTGTTACGACCGTGAAGTCGTATCCTTCCAGATAGTTGCGCATCCGGCGGATGCCCCATACGACGGCGAGACACTCCAGTTCCGTTGCGCTATAGTTTCTCTCGGCCGCGTTGAGTGTGCGACTCGCGTAGGCGATAACTCGGTCGCCTTCTTCGTAGCGTTGCGTTAATACGGCCCCGAGTCCGGTACTGCTGGCATCCGTTTGCAAACAAAAACGTCGCGTGAAATCCGGGCAAGCGAGAACGGGCGCGGAAATTAATCGCTCCTTGAGAGCGCGGAACGCGTTTGCCTCCTCGTCCCCCCATTTCCATCGGGCGTTTTTACGCGTTAGTTGTGTCAGCGGAGCGGCTATGGTTGAGAAGTTCTCGATAAACCGTCGGTACCATGACGCCATCCCGAGAAATTGGCGGATTTGTTTTATCGTCGTTGGCTCTGGCCAACCGGCCACGGCACTAACTTTCTCCGGGTCCGTCCTGATCCCGTCTTGTCCCACTACGTGCCCCAGATATTTTAATTGTTCGACGCAGAATTTACACTTTTCCGGGTTCAGTCGAAGACGCGCTTCCCGGAGTCGACGGAAGGTTTCGGCGAGCAGCTCGAGATGTTCCGAGAACGTGCGGCTAACGACGATTATGTCGTCCAAGTACACGAAGACGTGCGGTTCGAGGTCAGGTCCGAGGACGGTATCTAATAGCCGTTGAAAAGTGGCGGGCGCCGAGTGCAGCCCGAACGGCATGACCCGGAAGTGGAAAAGCCCTTTTCCGGGCATCGTAAAGGCGGTAATTGGTCGGCTCTCCTGCGTGAGTGGCACCTGCCAATACCCGTTCTTAAGGTCGAGAGTCGACAGTTAGCGGGCCCCCCTTAACTTATCTAGGGTGGCGGTCACCTGGGGTAGCGGGTATGCGTCGCGGTGGGTCACCTCGTTTACGCGGCGGAAGTCGATACAGAAACGGGATTTGCCGTCTTTCTTCCGGACCACCACTATCGGTGAACTCCACGGACTGTCGGAGGGTTCAATAACGCCTTGCTCCAGCATTTCTTCCACTTCGCGGTCGATTATGGCCTGCATGGCCGGGTTCCGCGGCCGGTACCGCTGCTTGATGGGCGTCGCGTCTTTCAAGCGGATTCTATGCTGGATTCTTCCGGTGGGTCCGCCGATCTCCCCGAACTTCCGGAGTTCCCCCTCTAAAAATTTCTGGAGCGCTCGGTGCTCCTCCGGTGTCTGGCTGGCCAGCCCCTTGGCGGCCCAGCACTGACCTCCCTCCCCGATAATGGACAGGGGCGGTGTCGGAATCCTCAGCCTTAATTTGGCCTGAGCGTCGATCCCGAGGAGGAGATCACTCTCCATCTCGGGCAGAATCGTGAAGGTGTGCGTGACCTTCTTGCCTTGTACGCAAAGGGGAATGACCACGGTCCCGGGGGCGTCCGCCGGCGTCCCGTCCACCAGCAGGATCTGTCCCCCTTCCCCTGTTTGTTCGGTTACTCCTTCCTGTCGGAGTACGTCCACGGTGTGGCGGTTTATGAGGGAGACTTCCGACCCGGAGTCGATCAGGGCGTCGAACCGCCGTCCCTTGATGGTCACGTATATATGCGGTCGGGGAAAACCTTACGCGGGATTTCGGGCGGGAGTCGCGACCGTAAGATCCCCCGCCCCTGATTCGTTTCCCGGACGCGGATGGCATTCGGAAGTCAACACGCCGTCCTTGCCGCACTGGGAGCAGAACTTTAAAACCGGGCGCCGGCACTGGGCCCGCGTGTGCCCCCGCTGCTTGCAGCGCCAGCAGCATTCGCGCTTGTTATACGCGGCGGCGACGGTCGGGGTCGGTTTCTCGCGCTTCTTCATCTCTCGTTTCTCCCGCTCTATGTCTTCAAATTTTTTTGCCCGGGCCTGCAACTCGGCGATACTCCGGATATCGTCCACGCGAACATACGTCTTATAATCGGGATGCATATTCTCGTATATTAATTCGAGCTGCTCTTCACGCGAAAACCCTCCGGCCCGACGCATCAGTGTCATCATCACCGTGGAGTAGCGTGTAAATTCCTCGCCGCTCGTCTGATGGCGACCCATAATTTCCCGGCGCAACGAGGCCGCGTATCGCCGTGGAAAAAATTGCAGATGAAATGCGCGCTCAAAGTCGTTCCACGTCCGCCAATCCTCGCGGTGGTTCCGGTACCACAACAACGTATCACCTTTTAACACCTCGAGCAACCCCTTTAGCATCTGGGGCCCCGAGATCCCATATCCGTCCCTGAGTTCGCGGAGTCGCTCTAGGAACGCGGCAGGGTCTCGACCATCGAAATGGCAACCCCACTTCCGGATCTGATTAATTATCTTCGCGTCCGTGGCCGGAGCTTCCACGGCATGCTCATGTTGGTTGGGAGTGGTCACCGTAATGCACGGAGCCGGCCCCGCGCTTGCCTCCCCCATCGGTGGTTCGAACTCGTCCGGATTATCATCGATAAACGTACTCATTCGGCGACGGAGCTCGTCCAGCAGTCTGGAGTCATCGAGGTCGTATGACCGCAGCATGGCCGCCAGCTGGGCCTTCGGCAGGGCGTAAATCCACCCCTTCATTCTCACGCGCCTCCCTACGCACACACACACCTGCACGGTTTTCTATTTAAACGGTCCCTGTTCGGGCGCCAATATAACGGGCGGTTTTTCGTGTACCGCGGAAACGTAATTATATGGATAGCCGTCGGATCCAGGTGGCGGAATCAATAACTCGGTAACGCGGAAATGTGTGTGCAATGAGTCTTTATTGTTGCCAATGTAAATGTACAAATGTGTTGTGTATGCGCGTGTATATGTGCGTGTATAATTGTATATGTACAGATGCGTTGTGTGGATGTGAATGTGTATGCGCGTGTATAAATGTATATGTACAGATGTGTCGAGTGGGTGTGTGTGTATAAATGTACCGATTATTTCCGGGCGCGATGCACTCGCCCGTTTCCCGGTATCGGCGCGTTATCGCTTTCTTGCGACTCGTCGGGCGTGTTTTTGTCGCGGTTTTTTATGCACGGCTCGTAGCGCTCAGCTGTTCGGCTTTAATTCGGCCGGCTTTAATCTTATTTATTATTCGGCTCGTCTCTTGATAATTCCCGGATGGATTGCGGGTTTTTGGAAGGCGTCGCGACACTAGCGAGCGTCGGAGGCGGCTCTCGTTCCACCTCGTGAAGGCGCGATGCCTATAATAAGGATCTTGGTTCGGAGGCGATTTCACAGGCGCCGATATCGATCGGCGGAGGCAGCGTTCTCACTACCTTCTGGCCTTGTTATTCTCGCAAGGATTTCTCTGAGCTGCTTTGCTTGCCTTCGGACTAGCTAGGCGCTTGAGAGGATCGCAAGGATCTGTTCTGTTATGCCGTCGAGAGCCCGTTTTATACTCGGCTAATTACCCGCGCCGGCGTATTCGGTAATTACCCCCACCGAGCGGCGGTAAAAATCGGAGCGGTTCGGGTCCGCCCGGGGGAGTTCGGGGTGCCGAACGCGGGTTCTCAGCCGCCGGTAACGGCTCCCGACGGTAGTTTCTCAATAGTTGAGAGTCCCTGCCCGGTTGTTCTCTAAGCGTTAAAAAATGAGCGCACTGCGCCTCTACCATTGCCCGACCGATGTTCGTCGGGCGGCAGCTTCCGGCCGGTGTTCGCTGGGAAACGATGCATTCGGGGATGCATCGTTACAACTCGGAAAGTACTTAATGAAAACTAACTTAATTATAGTGTTTTGGAAAGCTCTCGAGATAAGCTACAAGAATATGCAAAAGCATATAGGGTGTCCCATTTAAAAAGTTGGAGGTGACCTTCACATAACCTTGACAACGCTATTCGAGGTCATAATAATGTTGCTGTGTAATGCGCCACATAAAACCCTATAACTTTTGTATGAAACATTTTTTTTAAAAATGCGTATTTTTCGAAATATTAAGGGGTTTCCACACTTTTGGCAAACCCTGTATATTTAATGTAATATTAAAAGTATATATTTTGAAATTTTAACTGCATATAAGAAATAAATAGATAAAATAACTCTGCAAATAAATATTATTAATTATTATTTTTTATTTTAAAATTGCTGCTTCAGATATCCCGTGACAGAAAATATTTAATAGATCAACACGCTAAGACTCCTTCACATATTGGAAAATGCGAAAAATTTAAGAAATCTACACTTCATCAAACTTTAGGCCAATGCTTAAAAAATAATTCTAAACAGACCGAACAAGAAGAATTCAACAAAGATTTATGCGAAGCTCTAATTGCTTCAAATATTCCTTTAAATAAATTAAACAATTTAAATTTTCAATTATTTCTTAAAAAATATTGTAAACTTAATATTCCAGATGAAAGTACATTACGAAAAAGATTTGTAGATTCATGCCGATACAATATCTACAATCAAACAGATTATAGGTAACAATTACATTTATTTTATAGTGGATGAAACTACCGATAATTGTGGTCGGTATATTGCGCATTTGTTGATAGGTTCTCTTTGCGAAGATAACGTAAGCAAGTCATATCTAATATCGTTAAAACAGCTTGAAAAAACAAATAATTTAACAATAACTCGCTTTATTCAAGACGGATTGTCAGAATTTATTTTACCCGAGCATGTGCCTTCTCAAAAAATGTTACTGTTATTGTCGGATGCTGCACCATATATGATTAAAGCTGGCCAAAATTTAAAAATATTTTATGAAAATTTAATCCACGTCACTTGCTTAGCTCATGGTCTCAATCGTGTAGCTGAAGAAATTAGGAAACAATTTCCATTAATTAACGATTTGATTAAAAATGTAAAAAAAATATTTTTGAAAGCTCCTCTACGAGTTCAATTTTACAAAGAGCAACTTCCCAATACTCCACTTCCTCCTGAATCTATAATTACAAGATGGGGTATATGGCTGACGGCGGCTCTTTTTTATGCAGATAATTACAATCTCGTAATGAATGTTATTCTTGCTCTTACGGAATCGGATTCAAACATTGCAATTGAAAATTGTATAGAATTATTTAAGAAATCCAAAATTCAATAACAACTTGGATTTATTAAAAGCAATTATAATTTCGTGGCAAAAATAATTGAGAAATTGGAAAAAGAAGGAATGAGCTTGTTAGAATCAATTGAATTAATTGAAGAGTTTGAAACTTTATGTAAAAATGTTAAAGGTAAAGTCGGTACGGCAATTTTTAAAAAATTAAACGACGTTCTGGATAAAAATATAGGTTACAAGCTACTAACTAAAATCAACAGAATTTTGAAAGGCGAAATAATTGCTAGTGATGATAACGACATTCATTTTTTTACTCCTCAATTAATTAGTAATCTTAAATATGCTCCAATAACATCTGTAGATGTTGAACGTTCTTTTTCAATTTTTAAATATTTATTTGAGGATAGAAGACACAGATTTCTTCTGGAAAATTTTGAAAAACATTTAATAATATATTGTTTTAACTCTCACACACAATAAAAGAATTGTGTCTTTAATTTTCTTAAGTATAAGTCAGTTTAAATATAAGTTTAAATATAAATTTATATGTACAAATAAAGTTTGTATTTTTAAACATCGTGATTATTCATTTTATATTAGTAAGATATATATATACAGGGTGAGCCATTTTAATTAACGCACGCAATTATTTCGGAAACAAAGCATTTTAGAGAAAAATGTTTCAGACAAAAGTTTTATGGTTTCGAGCGGGCCATAAGATGGTATCATTGGTTTGACAATGAAGAGTCATTTGAAGGTCACGTGAAGGTCACTTCAATTTTTTTAAATGGAACACCCTATATATTTTTGCACATTCTTGTAGCTTATCTCGAGAGCTTTCCAAAACACTATAATTAAGTACCTTTTCGTTAAGCACTTTTTGAGTTATGAGGCTTGAAATAATTTCTTAATTTTACATAAACCGTAAAATATCTTGTAAAATATTCATTTTTCGATTATCTTACCTTAATACTTTTACGTACAAAATAATGAGAGGAATCAACTGGTGTAAAGAAAACACATAGTTGTTTTGAAGAAAAAATATATAATTTGCAATTAACAATTCCATATTTTTTCTTAAAAACAACTATGTGTTTTCTTTACACCAATTGATTCCTCTCATTATTTTGTACATAAAAGTATTAAGATAAGATAATCGAAAAATGAATATTTTACAAGATATTTTACGGTTTATGTAAAATTAAGAAATTATTTCAAGCCTCATAACTCAAAAAGTACTTAACGAAAAGGTACTTAATTATAGTGTTTTGGAAAGCTCTAGAGATAAGCTACAAGAATATGCAATGACAAATAGTAGGTTCCATTTAAGAAATTGAAGGTGACCTTCATGTGACCTTCAAATAACTCTTCAAGGTCAAACCAATGATACCATCTTATGGCCCCCTCGAAACCATAAAACTTTTGTCTGAAACATTTTTCTCTAAAATGCTTTGTTTCCGAAATAATTGCGTGCGTTAATTAAAATGGCTCACCCTGTATATATATATATATATATATATATATATATATATATATATATATATACAGGGTGTTCAAAAAGTCTCGGACCGGTTGAATAACTTGTAAAGTAGGCGTCGCACTGAAAAATGATCAAGACGAAAGTTGTAGGAAATGTCCCTGGCTATCCGATGATGACCTTGGCTGTGACCTTGACCTTGACCTTTAAGGTCATTTGAAGGTCAAGTCGATTCTTTTAAATGGAACCTCATATTTTTGACCCCGGAAATGAATAGAGCGGAAAATTTTACGTTCAGATATCATCTTGACCATTTTAAAAATTTGACCTCTGATGGTTGACAAGGCTGACCTCCATCCCAGCCGGTTAAGGCAAGGTTGGGTGATGCCCGGCCAGTGAAGGCAAGGCTGACGAGCATCCCAGCCGGTTATGGCAAGGTTGGGTGATGCCCGGCCAGTGAAGGCAAGGCTGACGAGCATCCCAGCCGGTTAAGGCAAGGTTGGGTGATGCCCGGCCAGTGAAGGCAAGACTGACGAGCATCCCAGCCGGTTAAGGCAAGGTTAGGTGATGCCCGGCCAGTGAAGGCAAGGCTGACGAGCATCCCAGCCGTTTATGGCATGGAAGGGTGAAGCCAGGCAATTGCAGCAAGATTGGAAGTTATTTATTTGAGCAAATGCTCAAAGTTTTCGCCCCCAGCTGTCTGGCAATACGCTATGCGGTTGTAAAATGCTGCTACAGCTTGGCGAATCATGTCTGCATCAATGGCAATGATTTCATCTCTTATTCTCTGTTAAAGTTCATCGAAGTTTGCTGGTTTCGTTCGATATACCTTATCTTTGAGGTAACCCCACAAAAAATAATCAAGTGGTGTAAGATCAGGGGATCTGGCTGGCCATTCTATAGCTCCTCTTCTCCCTATCCACCTTGCTGGAAATACTGTGTTTAAGTAGGCACGAACATCTCGGCCATAATGAGGAGCTGCACCATCTTGCTGAAACCACGTCTGATGAAAATCATCGCCCACAATTGCCTGAATCGCCGATATTTCATTTCGCAACATGTCTTCGTACTTCACCGCAGTAAGATTTCCCTCAATGAAGAAAGGCACAACTATTCTGTTATTAATAATCCCGGCCCAAACATTCAATTTTTGAGGATATTGAGTACTGCGAGTATTAGACATTCATCTTGGGTTGTTATCGCTCCAGTACCTAAAATTATGCCTATTGACATTGCCATTAAGTTCAAACGTAGCTTCGTCTGAGAATAAAATTCTATTCAATAAATATGTGTTCAAGTCAACGGGGGCAACTTTGAACAGTTTCTGCGATAGATGCTAAAAGAATGCTCGGATCTTGCCTTGACTGGCTGGATCATGCTCGGGTCTTGCCTTGACTGGCTGGATCATGCTCGGGTCTTGCCTTGACTGACTGGATCATGCTCGGGTCTTGCCTTCACTGGCTGGATCATGCACGGATCTTGCCTTGACTGGCTGGATCATGCTCGGGTCTTGCCTTGACTGGCTGGATCATGCTCGGGTCTTGCCTTGACTGGCTGGATCATGCTCGGGTCTTGCCTTGACTGGCTGGATCATGCTCAGGTCTTGCCTTGATTGACTGGACCATGCTTGGGTCTTGCTTGATTGGTCGAATAATGTAAGATAAGGCTATCAGAAAGTGAATATTTTACGAGGTATTTTGTATTTTTATCAAAATATTGCAACTTTGGAGCTTTATAACTCGAAAAGTGCTTCACGAAAAGACATTTATCTATAGTGTTTCGGAAAGCTCTCGAGGTAAGCTACAAGAATATGCAATAAAAAATAGGGATTGCAATTAAAAAAATTGAAGTGACCTTCACGTAACCTTCAAATGACTCTTCAGTGTCAAACCAATGATACCATCTTATGGCCCCCTCGAAACCATAAAACTTTTGTCTGAAACATTTTTCTCTAAAATGCTTTGTTTCCGAAATAATTGCGTGCGTTAATTAAAATGGCTCACCCTGTATATGAATTATATTACAAGATATTCTCAGTATTTACTATTAACCAAAATAGACGGACATTAGGGCATTCTTAATATATACTTAGTATATCATAGTATGTATCTCGAATGTTCTGAGAATATATGCATTGTACTTTTGCGATATTCTTCGAACATTCTCAGTATCTACATGTGCTGTTAGGGTATAGGATTATCACGCGATGAACTTGCAATACAAATAATATGATTTCCTTGATTATGTATTTTTGATAAACTATTATTAACCTTTGCTTTTGCATCTTGTCGACGTTGACGTTGACTTTCTGCTTTTCTTTCACGACGAAGTCGTAATAATTCTTTTTTTTCTTCTAAATTACGTTCTATTTTACGTCTCGGCATCTTATTCAAGTATAAGTATATATTGATGATATTATTTAACGTTTAAAGAAAGCGCGCGCGCGTTAGATGAAATTATAACATATAATTGCAATAATATTAAGAATGAAGAAATATAAATAGAAATAATATTTTAAAGTTAAAAAATCAAATAATCTTTATATACAGGGTGTTTCATTTTAATCCGACCAGTCGAATATCTCGAAAACCAAGCCCGGGAGAGAAAAATATTTCAGACAAAAGTTGTATGGTTTCGAGGGGGCCATAAGATGGTATCATTGGTTTGACCTTGAAGAGTCATTTGAAGGTCACGTGAAGGTCACTTCAATTTTTTTAAATGGAATACCCTATATATTTTTGTACATTCTTGTAGCTTATTTCGAGAGCTTTCCAAAACACTATAATTAAGTACCTTTCCGTTAAGTACTTTTTGAGTTATGAGGGTTGAAATAATTTCTTAATTTTACATAAACCGTAAAATATCTTGTAAAATATTCACTTTTCGATTATCTTACTTTAATACTTTTATGTACAAAATAATGAGAGGAATCAATTGGTGTAAAAAAAACACATAGTTGTTTTTAAGAAAAAATATGTAATTTGCAATTAACAATTCCAATAAGACAATAATAATTGTAGATCAGAATGAATTAGAATAGTCTAATAATAGATAGATTTAAATAAACAGAACAATTTTACAGTTAAACTCGGTTTTTCAAATTCGTTAATTTATTTTACGTTTCACAGTTATAGTTTGGGTCAGTCTTACTAAACTGAAAAAAATTAATAATCAATATCGTTATTATCATCCATCATCATCGTCATTATCATCGTCGTCGTCGTCGTCGTCGTCGTCGTCATTATATCATAATCTCTTAGCTAATATCATTACGTAACAATATACAAATTATAATAAAAATCTTTATCCTTAATTATTTTATAATAATTTGAATGAGCGTTTACGCAATGATTAACTTCGAGCTAAAGAAGTTTTTTAATTTAAAAGTTATATATATTGTTTTAATAAATTTATTTTATTTATTTATCTAATAATACTTTTATAAAGATAACATTTATTATTAAGAGATAAGAAAATTATATAATTTTATTAGAATGACAAAAATTGAATGAATAATAACACCAAATGAATAATAATAATAAGAAAAATAAAAAATAAATAAATAATTATACGAATGAAAATTTAAACGAACTATACCTACACGTAAATTAATATTTTTGAAATTCCAACTAATGAAGATCAACTTTACTTTCGACTTCTACTTTACAATTGCCAGCACAAGGATCTTAACAGTTGATCTTTAAATCTGCAACAAATCCCAGTATATTAGCATATTTACGATATTTAGCACATAATAAATGCATTAAATAGTTATATTCTATATTCGTTACAACGCTACTAACCTAACACATGCTGTGATTTTTTCTGCGTAAACATTAATTCATTATTTTGATTCATCTGATAATAAGCTTCATATAATAAGGCAAACTTTTCTATAATTCACAAGTGTCTTTCGACTTATTTGATGACAAATATAACTGAAATTCTACGTCGCCTTTATTCCTACAATAGATAATGAAAAATTATTAAAATAATCCATACAAATTATGTTCAATAAAATATGGATAATATTCTATATTTACTTTCGAAAATTCTGGATGTTGATTGTATGTGTACATATAAGAAATGCAAAAGTTGGATATAATGATAACTTGACATCGACTACAGGTCTGACAATGAGTCTATAAAGGCTGTTGACACATATCCCTTTGACCTATGAATTAAAATAATTATTAAACTTATAAAATTAATAATAATTTATAAAAGATTTATAAAATAACTATTACAAACATATATTTTATAAATAATTAACTTATACACTTAATGAATAGAAGAAGATATTTATAACATATTTTGAATATATTTAGATTAATATACAAACACAACTTGGTTATCAAATTAAAAATGCTTATAATATAAGGAAAAAATGATCAAGGATTGAAATTTTGAAAAACAACAATTTTCTAAGTTCGAATAAACTTTAATAAAAATGTAAGATATTTTAAGATAAGAAGGAATTTCTTTTGTTGTTTTATCAAAAATATATTAATAAAAAATTTTATAGTAAATATAATTTAAATTGATAATATTAAAACATATTACACATATACCTGTTTTATTTAGTCTTTAAATTAATTGATAACTAAATAATTCTTCTCTTAGCAGCTTTTTTTGAACAATCTCCGATCTGTCACCAGTTTATTATTTTATTCCACCCTTGTCTGATATCCAAATTTTCTTAATCCAACTTTCCAAACAGTTATACCGCATTGAAAATTTGAAAATGCTGAAAAAAGTGAATGTTTTTTTAAGATTAATATTTCTTATTTACATAATATATTTATTTTTCATCTATTGCAAGAAGTACAATAAAAAATGCGTTAGTGCCAGACTAGAGTCAAGCTCAACAGGGTCTTCTTTCCCCGCTAATTTTTCCAAGCCCGTTCCCTTGACAGTGGTTTCGCTAGACAGTAGATAGGGACAGTGGGAATCTCGTTAATCCATTCATGCGCATCACTAATTAGATGACGAGGCATTTGGCTATTTGTTTCAACAGTCGCTCATCACGTCGTCATTGATCAGATCGCGAAGCGAGCAACTGGTGATATTGTAAGGGTACTTACAGTTTGCTGTTGGCGGTCGCAACTCGCCCTCATTCATTCAGAGCCAACTAGTGGCTCACTTTTACACGTGGACAGACGTGTCGAACAGAGCCCGCGCACAGACTCGATCTCTTAGGCTCTACTAGCGGCCAGTTGCCGCCTATCATCAAAACGGGTTGTTATTCCGTTGAATCTACGCCAGTTCATCCATGAGCCCCACAATACACGAGTAGTGAGCGTCCGCAGCTGAGCTGTTGTTAACCCAAGTTGCCTCAACTCCATCTCGCTCTCCGGGCACCAGACACCTCGCCATGAAATTGTAATGGCGGTGAAACGAACATTATTACGTGGCACTCCTGTATGCTCCGCCACGCGGCTCACTAGATCCTCATTCGACCGGTACTTCTCCACCTTTCGATTGTGAGCCTCTCTCAACGCCGATTCGCTGGAAACCACTTGCGCGTCAATGACGACCGCTTCGCCACCTCTGGCGATCGTCAGGTCGGGTCTCCGTCTGCCGGCAGTGGTCGAATACGCTAATTCGGCATCGACTTGCCATCCCTTCTGTTGTAAGTAACCACCGACTTGACGGCACAGGTCATCGTGCCGCAGGATCCTTCCTCCGTGCGTCCTAAAGCATCTCTGCACACAGTGCGCCGGCGTCTCGATATCGGGACAACTAGCGTGACAGCGCACATCGCGCCCCGGACGACCTCGGGCAGATCTCGCTTTCGACGGTAAGCAGTTAGCGCGCACGTGGTGGTAATGAACATAGTCTGCACCGGGAATGGATCCGGCGCCGCCAGCGACCCAGTGGGAGCTCAGTTTGGACCCTTCGGCCTCCCTGAGCCCTTTCCCATCGCACGACTCATGTAACCATGCAGCGCACTGCCGTCGCAGCTCAACGGTCGTGGTTACTCTGTTCGCACGGACACGCATCTGGTTTTCACACCACACCAACTGCCTAGCCACATAAGTGGTTTCAGCAGCGGCTGACGCGGCCGGCAACGAGCTCGCACACAATCGTTGAAGTCGGCTGTACTTCAGAATCGGGATCGTAGCTCTTAAAAGAGGCATCCCAAGCCCGCCATTCTATCGGCGCATGAAAGTAGCCAGCAGGCACATCATGGGGAAAGCGAAGCCAGCGTCGAACCGCGGTTCTAACCAGCACATCCGCCTTTTTCAGCGTTTTGACGCTGACTGACCCCACAACCCATCGGTGATAATACCGAGGGAGGAGGCAGTCCCGCAGCAACCGTATCCTCTCTGTTGAGGTTTCAACGGTGCTTTCGTTAAAAGCTCGATGGAATGAGCAAGAGGCGGGATGTATACGCATTCCCTAGCACCTTGATATTCGTTTCCGAGGTAAGACCATATCTCCGTTGGGGATCGTTGTGGTATCACCACTCCCCCCACAGTGAAGCTTGGCTTAGTCTCCACTTTTACCTTCTTATCGTGTCCTGAAGGTATAAGAGATAGGACCCCGGTCTTTTTGGCGTTGATACTCAGCCCACATCGTTCAAAGGCTTCGTGAAGCCGATTCAAATTCTCCTGCAAGCCCACCTTGGTGGAAGACAGGAGCACAATGTCGTCAGCGTAGCCCAGCACATCGACCACCCGACCATCGATTCGATAACCAACATCCTTCGAGAGCAGCCCTAGTGTCCTATCTATGACCAGATTGAACAGCAGGGGCGACAGAGGATCTCCCTGTCTCACGCCACGTCCCAGTTGTATCCTTGACACTTCGCCATCGGTGCCGTGTATCACCGTGGCAGCGTCGCGATATGCCGCTCCGACATACTCTCGGAAGGCCATAGGTAGCTCTGCCTCCTCGAGAGTCTTATTAATCGCCCTGTGTGAAACCGTGTCGAAAGCCTTCGACAGGTCCACACAGGCGATGTGGAGTGCCCTCTTGCTCCTACGTGCGTCGCCCAGCAAGGCCGTCAGTGTCGTGACGTTTTCGCAAACGCCATCGACCGGCCGAAATCCACGCTGACGCACATCAAATATGTCCAGAGCCGACAATCGCTTAGCTAGGATCTTATGTAAGTGTCTTAACACGACAGAACCTATACTCAGAGGTCGATAGTCGGACGGTCCAGACCGATCCGGCATCTTCCCCTTTTCTAGGAACACTGTCCTGGTAGTGGCGATCGAGGCGGGAGCCTCACCTGCTAGGAGCAATAGGTTGAACAGCAAGGCCCGAATGGGTGCTGGAACAGCATTCCAAATCCGTGGCACTATACCGTCCAAACCTGGCGCAGAACCATTCTTTCCGAAACCCGAGTGACTTCAGCAGTCGTTATCGGGTCCCAGAGCGAGGACTTATCAACTGGCTGACTACTGGCACCGGTCGCGCCATCATCGACGCCTTCGAGATGAATCCCTCGGGCCGCCGATGTATATCCCTGGGTGGATCTGGCCGTCGGCCTCAACTCTCCGTACTTCTCCAGCAGCGACTCCAAGTCCCCATCTGCGTCACTAGTCGTCTCCATAACGGGACGCCAGTAATCGCGAAATTCAATGGGGGACGGCCGCTCACAGCTGGAGTTTCCTTCGAGTATTCGAGCAAGGCACGACTTGAGGTTTTTCTTATATAGGGATTGCACAAGTGCATACTCCCTAACCCTCAGCTGCTTCCTACTACTCTCTTTGTTATTAGAAGGATTGCGCTTTCTAGTCTTCGCACGTCGAGGAGAGCGCACCGTCTGAACCGGGAAGACCTTGCCCAGCCATCTCTCAATGGCATGAACGTCGATTCTTCCCTCCAGAAATTCTCTAGCTATCGTCAATAGAGAACCAGCCTCGTAGCTCCTGAAGCACCGAACCTGCTCAATGAGCTCCTCCGTCGCGCTTCGAAGCCTCTCACCACCCGCAGTGGGAATGTGAGGTGTAGGCTGCGGTGCCGCCATCAAACCAAAGTTTTTTTCTTCGTCCGTCCCAATGGCGGAGGACTCAGCGACTCCTATCATCATCGCTGTGGCCCCGTTGCCCGCATCGTCATCGTCTGCACTTGACGAGACCTTGGCAGAAACTGAAGGACCAGCCTCCGGTAAGCCTCTTGTCGACGCTTACCTTTGACCGCTTCCAACGTTCGGTGGGGGAACCTCTCCTGGAAGTATTGGTTCATGAAGAGAACCCCCGCTGAGGTGGCTGTAGCCTCAGCTCTCGCCATGAGACGGATTTCCTCCTCAGGCCATCTGGCCTTGACGCGCTCGACATTGATCGCGCTGTTGGCCTCCTCAGGGTGGGCACGTACGTTGTGTACTCCTAGGCCGCGCATGGTCTGAAACTCCCTGTTCCCAGCGCTCACAGCGAACTGGGCCATTCTGAGACGACCCATTGCCGGCACAATCGCGAACATTCGCGGGAGGACCATCGCTTCCGGCGGGGGCTGCTATTCCACCCGCCTGTCCAACTCTAGCACGCAGTGCCCGGGCCATCCGAGAACCCGGGTGAGATTCATTCACTTTACATTGTCTCATATTTACTGCGTGGTGGGGAGCAAACGGTATATCAACCGAGAGTCCCCGAAAGCCTCACCTTTCTTGGCCCCAACTAACCATGGATTCGGCACATGGGTACAAGACCCTTTAGGGCGCACAATCGCTATGACACCATTCAGCCGCATAGACATTACAATATATGCGTTACCGGCGGTACCACGAAGGGGTAGGTGCATAACTTGAACGTGAGAGGCTGAAGGTCCTAACCAGAGGACTGAGACGCATCACGAACCAGCCGTGCCACTCAGAAACCACCCGCGGCGTGTTGCTTTGGGGGCACGAGTAGACACAGCGAGTAACTAGACCCTCAGGGCTCCGACTCCCTTAAGAGAGTCATAGTTACTCCCGCCGTTTACCCGCGCTGGCTTGAATTTCTTCACGTTGACATTCAGAGCACTGGGCAGAAATCACATTGCGTCAACACCCGCGAGGGCCATCGCAATGCTTTGTTTTAATTAGACAGTCGGATTCCCCTAGTCCGTGCCAGTTCTGAGCTGAGCGTTGAATGGCGGCCGAAGAGGACGACCACGACGGCTCGCGCCGCCACGGAAGCCTCGCAGCAAGGAAGATCCGCGGGAGGCCAAGGCACGGGACCGAGCTCGGATCCCGGGACCGGCGCGAGAACGCCGACCGTTCACCTCGCCCAGGCCCGGCACGTCAGCCAGACCCGCTTCCCGACCAAGCCCGACACGCCCCGCTCCTCAGAGCCAATCCTTATTCCGAAGTTACGGATCCAATTTGCCGACTTCCCTTACCTACATTATTCTATCGACTAGAGGCTCTTTACCTTGGAGACCTGCTGCGGATATGGGTACGAACCGGCGCGACACCTCCACGTGGCCCTCTCCTGGATTTTCAAGGTCCGAGGGGAAGATCCGGACACCGCCGCAACTGCGGTGCTCTTCGCGTTTTTTAAATACTTAAAATGCGTTATTTAAATACTTTAACATTGAACATAATATAGAATATATAGGAGGATATATGTATATTTATAACATATACAACTTACAACTTGATAATCAAATTATCGATATTAAGAAAATTATTAAGGAAATAAATTTTTAAACAGTTTTCTGAATTTGAATAAATTTCTATGAATATGTCAAGTTTTTAGAAAAAGAAATTGTTATCTCATCCAAAATATGTTAAATAAAAATTTTATTTTATAATTAATATAAATGAAATTGAAACGTTAAGAAAAGGAATCAATATATATATAAATATATATAAACATATATATATATATATATATATATATATATATTTGTTTACATATTATTTAAATTTAATTGCTTACCGAACAATTCTTTTTACAGCTCCTCTGTAACAATCTTCGAATCTTCACTGGTTTATTTCCTTCTCTGTATACATTAGAGTTTTAAGACGCAGAATACGAGTCGCAAGACGCAATACGCAAAATGCAAGTCGCTGATCACGAGACTTTTGCGTCTTTATAGTCTATATAGTCCACATAGATATACAGCGAGCTCTCTACGTTATAAAAGAATTAATGAAATGTCATAACTTCTCTTTCAGAGCAACGATTATCATTCAGAAGTTAGCTGCGTCAAATCTTGCGATCTGCGATTCGCGTTTTGCGTCTTATGTAGATGCGCCTTTATTATTTTGAACAGATAATTACAACAGAAATGATAACTTCACACGTAATAACTAAACGTTGCTACGCAATTGAAAATAAATATAGTTATTGATTTTTTTTATTAAGCGTGTAGATCTGCATAGAGAGACGAAGCGATAATTCTATAATTGTTCCGCAAATTACATTAAGAAAGATTGGATATCAGAAAACGGAGTAAGGAAATAAACCAGTGAAGATTCGAAGATTGTTACAGAGGAGCTGTCAAAAGAAAAATTGTTCGATAAGCAATTAATTTAAATAATATGTAAACAAATATATACAGGGTGAGGCATTTATAGTGACGCGGGCGTATTTCTCGGAAACGAAGCGAGATATTAAAAAATGTTTCAGACAAAAGTTGTAGGGTTCCAAGGGGGACATAACACCGTGACCTTGGATTATTCTCGGAATGCGATTTTGAAGGTCATTTCGATGTCTACTTGATTTTTTTAAATGGGAGGGTGTACTTTTTTTTCCGGAAATGAAAAGAGCGTTCAATTTTGAGTCTAAAAGTACTAGTACACTTATGACCTAAAATTGATAGTTGATGAGATATTTCAAAAATAAGACAACAGATATCCGTTCTCTACATTACCTGGGATCAACGACATAAACAACAATGAAAACAATCTGATGTAAGCAAACATAGGCTTATTATTCAAAACTTAAATAATTTTATTCCAGTAAATGTTCGAAATGATGGCCATTAACTTCGATACATTTTCGAAAACGGTTTTCAAAAGAATGCTGAACTTTTATTAAAGTATCTTCATCGATACTCGCACAGGCATTGATAATCCGTTGACGCATATTCTCAGGTGTAGTCGGTGCTTCTTGATAAACCTTATCTTTTATGAATCCCCAAAGAAAAAGTCTGGAGAAGTGAGATCCGGAGAGCGGGCAGGCCAATTAACAGGTCCTCTATGTCCTATCCATCGATCAGGATAATCTCTGTCTAATATTTGTCGAGCTGCAGCTGCATAATGAGATGGACAACCATCGTGTTGATACCACATATTCAACCGTTCTGCGATAGGAATGTCTTCAAGCAATTTTGGTAGTTCTTGGTCTAAAAAGTTTCTGTACTTCGGTCCATTGAGCGCACCTTCAATAAAGTACGGTCCAATTATTCGATTTCGGTGAATACCACACCAAACATTCACACTCCATTGCCGTTGATGCTCTACTTCCCGTAACCATCTTGGATTTTCTAATGCCCAGTAATGTATATTGTGTCGATTAACTTGACCATGATTAGTAAACGTCGATTCATCAGAAAATAATATGTTAAAAAAGTTGTTGTCTTGTATTTGCAGTAGAGCCCATTGACAAAATTCGACACGATTTTCAAAATCATCTCCATGAAGCTCTTGGTGCAAACAAATGTGATATGGATGGAATTTATGGCGCTTCAGTATTCGAAGAACACTTCTTTGAGAGATTCCCAAATCACGTTCAATTTGACGGGAACTTACTTGTGCATTATCGGCTACGACAGCTAATACAGCGATTTCCGAATTTTCTCCAGTAACAGTTCTCATTCGATGTCTTTTTTTCATTGCAACACTCCCCGTTTCTGAAAACAACTTCACAACTCGTTGAAAACTGCTAGCGGATGGCTGCCTTCTTTCAGGATATCGTTCCGCGTATAAGTTGCATGCTACTCTAGCGTTCTTCTGTGCTTCACCATAAATGTAAATCATATCGATCTTTTCAGCAACCGAATATCGGATATCCATGATTTTAAAGTAATCATCAATGAAGTAATAATCGAATGTGAAAATTTCTCTTCCGAATCTCAATCTGATCTGATCTTTTTCTTTCAAACTCTCCTCCGTTGTCAACGCTTCGTTGCCTCGGACGCAAACCAAACAAAAACAAACTCTACCTCGATTTCCTTCTTTGTTTTCATTGTTGTTTATGTCGTTGATCCCAGGTAATGTAGAGAACGGATATCTGTTGTCTTATTTTTGAAATATCTCATCAACTATCAATTTTAGGTCATAAGTGTACTAGTACTTTTAGACTCAAAATTGAACGCTCTTTTCATTTCCGGAAGAAAAAGTACACCCTCCCATTTAAAAAAATCAAGTAGACATCGAAATGACCTTCAAAATCGCATTCCGAGAATAATCCAAGGTCACGGTGTTATGTCCCCCTTGGAACCCTACAACTTTTGTCTGAAACATTTTTTAATATCTCGCTTCGTTTCCGAGAAATACGACCGCGTCACTATAAATGCCTCACCCTGTATATACAGGGTGAGCCATTTTAATTAACGCACGCAATTATTTCGGAAACAAAGCATTTTAGAGAAAAATGTTTCAGACAAAAGTTTTATGGTTTCAAGGGGGCCATAAGATGGTATCATTGGTTTGACACTGAAGAGTCATTTGAAGGTCACGTGAAGGTCGCTTCAATTTTTTTAAATGGAATATCCTATATATTTTTGCACACTCTTGTAGCTTATCTCGAGAGCTTTCCAAAACACTATAATTAAGTACCTTTTCGTTAAGTACTTTTTGAGTTATGAGGCTTGAAATAATTTCTTAATTTTACATAAACCGTAAAATATCTTGTAAAATATTCATTTTTCGATTATCTTGCCTTAATACTTTTACGTACAAAATAATGAGAGGAATCAATTGGTGTAAAGAAAACACATAGTTGTTTTTAAGAAAAAATATGGAATTGTTAATTGCAAATTACATATTTTTTCTTCAAAACAACTATGTGTTTTCTTTAGACCAATTGATTCCTCTCATTATTTTGTACGTAAAAGTATTAAGGTAAGATAATCGAAAAATGAATATTTTACAAGATATTTTACGGTTTATGTAAAATTAAGAAATTATTTCAAGCCTCATAACTCAAAAAGTACTTAACGAAAAGGTACTTAATTATAGTGTTTTGGAAAGCTCTCGAGATAAGCTACAAGAGTGTGTAAAAATATATAGGGTGTTCCGTTTAAAAAAATTGAAGTGACCTTCACGTGACCTTCAAATGACTCTTCAGTGTCAAACCAATGATACCATCTTATGGCCCCCTCGAAACCATAAAACTTTTGTCTGAAACATTTTTCTCTAAAATGCTTTGTTTCCGAAATAATTGCGTGCGTTAATTAAAATGGCTTACCCTGTATATATATATATATATATATATATATATATATATATATATATATGTATATATTGATCCCCTTTCTTAACGTTTCAATTTCATTTATATTAATTATAAAATAAAATTTTTATTTAATATATTTTGGATGAGATAACAATTTCTTTTTCTAAAAATTTGACATATTCATAGAAATTTATTCACATTCAGGCAACTGTTTAAAAATTTATTTCCTTGATAATTTTCTTAATAATATAGATAATTTGATTATCAAGTTGTGAGTTGTATATGTTATAAATATACATATATCCTCCTATATATTCTATATTATGTTCAATGTTAAAGTATTTAAATAACGCATTTTTTATTGTACTTCTTGCAATAGATGAAAAATGAATATATTATGTAAATAAGAAATATTAATCTTAAAAAAACATTCACTCTTTTCAGCATTTTCAAATTTTCAATGCGGTATAACTGTTTAGAAAGTTGGATTAAGCAAATTTGGATATCAGACAAGGGTGGAATAAAATAATAAACTGGTGACAGATCGGAGATTATTTAAAAAAAGCTACTAAGAGAAGAATTATTTGGTTCAATTAATTTAAAGACTAAATAAAACAGGTATGTGTGTAATATGTCTAAATAATATCAATTTAAATTATATTTACTATAAAATTTTTTATTAACATATTTTTGATAAAACAACAAAAGAATTTCCTTCTTACCTTAAAATATCTTAAATTTTTATTAAAGATTATTCGAACTTAGAAAATTATTGTGTTTCAAAATTTCAATCATTGATCATTTTTTTTTATATATTATAAGCATTTTTAATCTGATAAGCAAGTTGTGTTTGTATATTATTCCAAATATATTTAAAATATGTTATAAATATCTTCTTCCATTCAATATTATGTTTAATGTTCAAATATTAAATATACATTTTTATTATGATTCTTAGAACTGATGAAAAATATTATACAAATGAGAAATATTTTTTATTTTACGAAAGGCATTCAATTCTTTTCAATACATTTTTAATATTTAAAATTTAACTGGTTTGCTTTTCTTTTATATGAATAAAGAGCAACGTATAAAACAGAGACAAAAAAAAATTATTTTAATAAATTAAATCTATTTTAATAAATTAAATCTAAAAATTTTCTAATTTACCTAAAATTTTCAATAATTATTAAAAAAATCAACGAAATTACAAGAAATTCTTTTACACGTTTTGAATAAACATCTTAATTAATATTTATTTTATAGTAATTATGTACATGGTGACTTAGCGAAAGTGTCCACCCGCTTTTAGTTAAAAAAAGACAGATTTATATAATATATATGTATTTACATATATCAAACTAAAGTTAATTTTGATTATAGTTGGTTGCTAAAAAAACTTAAATAAATTTTGTTTCTTAAATATATAATAACATTAGAGATTCATAATTTTATTAAAAATGTAAATATTAATTATCTAATTACATTTTTATTTAAGAAAAGATAAAATGTAATTAATGTAATAAAATGTAATAATGAGCTCTTTAGCTAACAAATTTGAAAACTATTATAGTATTGTTAATCATAAATGAGCGTTGACGAGTGTGAGGGTAACAATTCTTTTTCGAATATGCAAGAAACACTGTCCGAATTTGAACAATTAGAATCTAATGATGTATTAACGGCAAATGAGATACTGGAAAACATAAAAATTTACGATTCAACTATGTAAGTATTATTTATTTGTACAATTTTTTTTATAATAAAAACTTTAAATAATTCATTATAATCCAAAAAATTTTTATATTAAAATTTTTATTAAAATTTGATATACAAATATTAGATTTAAATAAATTATATTGATATGTTTTTACTTTATATTAACAACATCTTAAATTTTTCAAATATATTGATAATAATATATACATGTATAATAAAATAATATACATAATAGAATAATATACATAATAGAATAATATACATAATAGAATAATATACATAGAATTTCTTTAAAATTTTGAATATATAATTTTTTAGTGAAATAATAGGCTATGTAGATGGCTTAGAAGCACCAAGAAATGTAGGAAAGGAACAACAATATAAATTTTTTAAATTTTATTTGAACAATGGAAATGGAAAGAGGGTGCAATGCGTTGTATGGAATGATGATGTAGAACGTATGGAACCGTTTATTAAATCAAATTATGTATGTTAAGTGAAACATTTTAAATATTTAAATAATAATTGTTTAAAAACTTTTTAATTAATATTAAATATTTATTTTTATTTACTTTTCTCTTTCTTTCCCTCCCTCTGTCTTTACAATAATTATTATTAATTATATTCTTCTCTACAGTGACGTTAATTTTGGATAGGTTTATTAAAATCATGATTCTATATATAACTGATATTTTTAATCCGTTTTATGTTATATTAAAGATCATTTTGAATAAGATCTTAAAATAGTCTATATAGTAGTATGTAGTATTTTTGTGAACTGGATGGAATCGTAAGACTAAAATGCCCCATTTTCACCAACGTCGGTTAACTTTACATATTATGTTATAATAATGTATCGATTTTTATACTATTATTATAAATGTATTATAAATTATATGTTTTTATAGATTATTCATTTAGATGGCGTACAAGCTCGTACTCCCAAATTTACACAATTTAATAATGGAAATATGCCCTATGAATTGCAACTCAGATCAAGTACAATAATTAACACCCTTGGAAAATATGAATTGAAAAATAACGTGCAATCTGAACACGTTAAATTCATTGATGTTGTAAATATGTGAAATACGTGTGTCAGTAAGGAAGTTTTCCATCATTTAATTTTCAATATAATATTTTTAATTTACGCATACGTATATATTTAATATATATATAATATCTAAAATAATATAAATAGTACATTAGATATTATGTGTTTATATTTAATATATAAACATATTTATCTAATGTATATGTAAAGTATTGATATTTTAATATAACATTTATATATTTTAGTATTCGAGGGATATATTAAAACAAATTTTGCATCAGTACGTAGTATTATGTTGAATAAAATCATTGGGTGCGGTTCTCTGACTGACGGACAATGGAAGATAGAAGTTCATATTATGAATTTCAACGAAAAAGATTATCATGATAAAGAAATAACTAAGGGAGATAAGGTACAAGTTATTGGGACGATGCAATCAACGGAACCACCATATTTTTTAGTTAAAGATATATCTGATATAAAACGACTTCAGGGTCGTTTATCATTATCAAAGATTTTAGAAGGATCGAATACACTAAAGAAAAAATCATGTGAGAATAATTTAGAGGTAAACTTCTAAATAAATATTTCAATTATAATTTTATACTTTATATAATTTTAATATTTATTATGATTAACAACATGATATATATTATTTCAATCTCAAAACATTTATATTCATTGTTCGATGTCAAGTTATCATTAAATTAACAATTTTATATATATTATTTCAGTCGCAAAACAAGAAAAAGAAAACAGACTGAATAATATTATTGCCATAAATATGGATGGAGCAGAATCTGCTCGAAATCTATGTATTCATGTTACTTAATTTTATCATAATAATGTCAGTTGTATATTTTTATTGAAAAAATTATTTTATTTTTCTTATAATCAAGAATTTAAATAATAATTGTATGTTTAATTGTTCCAAATATTAAATAAATAAGAGAAAAATACATCTACAATAATTCAATAATTATTAGGAAAATATCTCTTTTTTACATATATTTGAATTACAGAATTTAAACTGTCGAAATGAAAACAATATGAAAAAATCTTATAAGCAAAATAAAAATAAAAACACTATACTATTATAATTAAAAATAATCAATTATACAAAAACAAAAAAATTGACAGAATATTTGCAAAGGTATTGTATTTTCCATATTTGTTTTACATACTGAATTTCTAATATACGTATACTACATTTATAAAAAAAATAGATTTCTTCGTTTTTTTTTTATTTTTACATATATCAGAATAATATATTGTCATTTTTCGAATACAATATTTTCAAGATAAAATTATCTGCATTATACAATGATAAAAGAAACATATTTTTGAATAAAATATCTATCTCAATCGATAAACTAAGAATTGATTGCGTCATCATCATTATTAACAGAAAAAATTACATTAAAATTTTATATTATATTACAGAGGTTGTTGTGTGTACTTTAGCATGGTGTTATTATGTACAAAAGTAGGTTATACTTTGATCAGTTGCTCGCAAACTCTAACAATAATATAATAAAATATAATATAGTTTTTAAAATGTTTTTTTTTTTTATAAATGTTTTAATAATACACGCTTTTAATATAATGAAATGGATATTGTTTCAAATATTAATTATCAATTGTATTATATAAATATAATTTTCAATATTAATTATCAATTGTATTTTCAATATTAATTATAAAATATTAATTATCAATTGTATTATATAAATATAATTTTAAGCAAAAAATTATCGACCACAATCGGTATGTTAAACGCATTCGTCTTTAGAATAAGTTTTTTTTTTGTGTAACGCTGGCTTATTCTAGACATTTCTTTATATATTTCTTGGACAACAAAAAGTGAGCAACCGCGTATCTTAAGTTCTTCACTGCTTCCATACCAAAGCGGTTTATCTGCGAAAAAAAAACGCAGCAAGTTTTCGTAATATAATTTACTAAAAAGATATTTTGAACTGTTTATACCAAAACCAAATTATAATTCAAATGAAAACATTTTCTAAATGCAAATTTTTATGAAATTTAATAATTTATCATAATATAATTAATACACATATAGTGATACATTTGAAAGATATTATAGAGCTTAATAACAGTGGTCACTCGTAAAAAATAATTTAATGTTAAAAATCTTACTATTATTTTCAAATCTCTTTAGGAGCTTGTCAATGTAAAGTAAAGTTTCATCCATAAGAAATAATTGAGGAAAACGATAATCTATAAGATCGTAAACATCATCTTTCTTGTATTTAGTTTAAATTTACGTTCTTCATTAAAGAATTCAATATATCGCTCACCAATAAGCCTTGATAAGAAAAGTAATATTACTAAATTAATATTAATATACAAAATGCGTCAAATTATTGAAATAAGTTAATTATACTTGTAAGATTTCTGGATATGGATAAGTTGCATTTATAATGATAACCTGACATCGACTACAGCTGGTCTGAATTTATAAGACCTATCGACACTTATTCCTTCGATATCCGGAGACTATATATCAGATAGATTAAAATATAAAAGATATAAGATATAAAAGATTTATTAAATAAAATAAATTTATAAAATCTATAACTTATTTACTTAATGCAAAATTTTATTACAAATAAAAATAATTAACTTATTTAAAACCAAAATTATAATATAATATACCAATATAATTATAACAAAATTATCACACTTTCTCAACTGTCAAACTATTAACCTTCGCGATGACAGCCACTCGATGGTATACGAATATAACGCACAACGCGAATCGAGACAACCAATCAGCATCGCGGAAAAGCGGCAACAATACATGCGAGAATCGACTTTACATGCCTTTTTTAGAAAGGGAAAACGTTTAGTGAACGCAACATGTGTTTCATGAAATAGTTGAATACAGAGCATTGTATTCATATAACAATTGTCGATTGTCCTATAGAATATTGGAATGCATAATAAGAAACAGAAACTTCTATTGTCGCACGATGAAAATAACATTCATTTCCGTTTTTATGATTATGCGAGGAAATTTAGTAAAATGATATACATCTATATATAATAAAATAATAATAACGAAGAACAGTCAATCTGAATTAATTAAGCGAATGTGACAAATAAATAATACGACACATTAATATTGATCAATGTCTTGCAGGTATACATACTCGGCTTAATTTTCGGCCAATCCTCTTCGTTGAAACGATCATCGATGAATTCAGCATCTAAATTTTAAAATATTTTTATATTTATTTCTTTTAAATATTTATTTTTAAAATATTTATTTTAAAAATATCACTTTATGAACATTATCTGTTTCATCAAAAAATATTCGCGATCAGCTGATTGCTATACGCGATGACTGTAACAATCAGTGTGTGTGTGAGAATGTGTACGCACACACACTGATTGTTACAGTCATCGCGTATAGCAATCAGCTGATCGCGGCGAGTGCCCCACGTAATCGCCTATATCGCGCCGTCCCTGCCTACCTCTTGTACTCGTTCCGTAAGTAGTTAACTATTTTCCTTTATAGTTTAAAAACTAAGCTCCGGGCAAAATTTTGCAAGAGGAAAAATCGTTTTAGAATTCATTCAAGAATTTGATATTTTAAAGACAAACGTTTGTTCAGAATCACCCTGTATATTAGAATTTCTTTATTATTTTCTAGCTTTTGTATGTGACTGTATTTTACTGTGTTTTATAATAAATAAGAAAAAATTTATTTTTTATAGAGTATAATAGTAGTAGTAATAGTATAGTAGTATAGCATATCTTTATTCTTCAGCTTTTGCAATAAAGATTATCTATCTATCTACTATAGAATATAACAAAAATTTTATTTTTACAAGGGTATTTGTGTATTCAATTAAAATCGTTATTTTGATATTGAAATTTTTTGTATGAAATTATTATTCAAAACACTTTTTACATTTTGTATGAATTTATTATTTAAAACACTTTTTAAATTTTTTTGTATTTAATTAATAAAATTGCAAATTAATAAAATTTAATAAAAATTAATAAATAAAAATTAAATTTTTTTTACAAAATATTTTTTTTTACATATATTAAATATATTAAATATTCATTAAATAGATCTTTATAATTTTTACTCATTTCATTCTGGAATTTTACTCATTTACATTCTGGAATTAAAAAAGAACAAAAAAAATTTATAAATATTTAAAAAAAAATGAAAAATAATATATAATAATATATACATTTACCATTTTTTCTTCTTGTTTTTGATGAGTTTTTGACTTAAAATGACATGAGTTTTCGACTTGAAATGACATGAAATGATGAGTTTTTGACATAAAAATGGCGCATTAGGTTAGCCCTGTGTGGCGTCTCATAATTATAACATTCACAAAAAAAAACCTAAAAAAAGATATTTGATCATTACCACATATTTACATTTATGAAGGCGGGGGAGGAATATAAAAAACCAAAATATGATATAATAAAATAAAAATATTAAAAATCTAAAATTTAATCTATTATTTTTAATATGATATAAATATTTTTACTTACTGGCCAATTATTTTCTTTTGTAGCTTCATTAACTTTAATTTTAACTTCCTTTATAGGCTTATCTTCATCAATATTTTTTATTTGTTGTTTGTCCTTTTGTTTAACCGCTTTTTTAGTAGCACCAGATTCAATTTGAGCACCAGATTCAATTTGAATTTGTCTTTGGCCAGAAATAAAAATTTTAATATATAAATTAGTTTAATATACATATAAATTTTAGATGGACTTGGTTAGAGGGCATGTGAGTGTGCGGTTGAGTGTGTGAGTAAGTGATTTAAGATATTAAAATTAGCGAGGTAAAAGTAGTAAGGACAAGATAATAGGACCGACAGATAGGAAAATGATAAATTTAATAGAAGAGATAGGTGGTTATATTTTAAATGGGACTCAAAGAGGAGATTGGGACTCAAAAGGAGAATTTACATATAAACCAAGAAATTATACAAATTATAAATAAATAATACCATACCTTTTTTTGTTGCTGACATCATTTAAAGCTGTTCTTTTTTCAATTACACAATTAACTTCCTCTTCGACTTCGTGTTGAAGAAAATGTGGACTTCTTCGTAATGTTTTAATATGTAGAACTAATATAAATAAATTATAAATTTAATTGATAAAATATATATGTGGTTGTGTTCGTTTAAGTGTGTTTCTCGCAGAGGATGATTAGGTGAGAGAGATTCAGGTTTCATAGACTGATGACTATTAAAGGTGTGTGTATTTACATAATGTACATGCTTAATATCTAGTTTTATGTACAAGGCCTTAGGCCGGTCGCTCTCTAGGTTAATCGCTCCCGGTAGGTGATCGGCGGAAGCGTTTGTGTAACCCGCAAAGACCCCAGGCGAGTGTTGTTGTTCTCGTCGACCGTTGGTGTCTCCGTCTGCACTGCAACGGAAGCGGAAGGTGTCTCCCAGTCACTGTCCGACTGGACGGCTCGGTCGATGATGATTGGCTGCGCCTGAATTCCCCTATGCACCTTGGCTGAGCGGGTCTGCGTGCTGTGGTCTCTCGTTCTGACCGGCGATGCTGGCAATGGAGATAGGAGCTCTGGACAATTCCAAGGGCCAGTCGGAGAGGTGTATCGGCGTACTCGGATGTCCCACGGGCCAAGGAGATCCCTGGTAGGCCTGGTGAATCTAGGCGGCTCCAGGTCCAACGGCGTTAGCTTCCACGGCAGTAGCTGGAAGGCTACTCGTCTTGTCGGCGCCTCCGCTGGTTCACACGGCTGCCTCACTAATCCGGGTGATCGGGGTGAGATGAGCGGCCGTGGAATTCGGCTCTGCCGACGGTGAATCCTGTGGACCCAAAAGGTCCTGGAGGAAAAATGCGTAGCGTAATGCTTCGCTTTACGGAGCTCTGAGGCTCTATCAAAAGAGTTTTGGCGTAGCTGCGGTTCGAGTATTCTCTAGCCTCGCTGAGCCGTGACCATAGATGCCAGTTTTGGCCCGCTGCACGCTACGTACACAAAGAAAGAACCGTGTACGTGTGGCGCTCGACGGCGACGAGTGGCTGTAGCGTCACACGTACACGGTTCTTTCTTTGTGTGCGTAGCGTGCAGCGGGCCAAAACTGGCATCTATGGCCGTGACCAGGGATGCAAGATCTTCTCCGCAAGCAACATGCCACGCGTAGTGGAGAGGGTAACGGAGATGTGAGCGTAAGCGTACGTGTGAGCTCGGCGCTTCGGCGAGCTTCAGATAGAAGAAGAGGACAGAATACAGTTTTCTGTCTCTTTCTTACCAAGCAGGCAACGAAAGCGACGGGCGACGCGCGACGCGGGACGCTGCTCGCTCTTCGATATCTCAATATGTTTCTCTCTCACAGCTTTTCTTTATGTTTTATATTTTTGTTGCAAATATATATAAATATGTACATACATAAACGTATAATATATTTATAATATATATATTACATATATATACACATACATACACACACGTTTTGTAATATATTAAATATAATTAATTTTTTTTTATATTTAAAATATGAAAAATAATGAGTGCCGATTTTCCACACCACCCATGAGGTATCACCAATGGCGCGTTAGGTTTTTTATGTGGACCTTCGCCTGGAGCCCTATTATACCACATTGCATTATTTTGTCATTTACAAGTATGGTGTCTGTTATACAGACAAAATATTTTTTATACTTTAGTTTATTCAAGTATCTGGGTGTCTGTTATACAGACAGACACACACACACACACACACACACACAAAAGATGTTTTTTATATTCTTGCTTTTACAAATATGGTGCCTGTTATACAGACAAGATATATTTTATATTCTTGCTTCTTACAAATATGGTGTCTGTTATACAGACAAAATATTTTTTATACTTTAGTGTATTCAAGTATCTGGGTGTCTGTTATACAGACAGACACAGACACACACACACACACACACACACACACACACACACAAGATGTTTTTTATATTCTTGCTTTTACAAATATGGTGTCTGTTATACAGACAAGATATATTTTATATTCTTGCTTCTTACAAGTATGGTGTCTGTTAGACAGACAAGATGTTTTTTACAAGCGTAATATCTTTAATAAATTTATTATTGAGATGAGGGGCCAGCTATGTCAGTATCTGCAGCATGTATCCTTAAAATACTTTTATTTTTCTTAGCAGCGGGAGCATATAATTTGTCCGCTGACATAAGAGATAAATGCTTTTTGTCAATTTTCATTTTTATAGCTGTTTCGCCCCTCGTTTTTAATGCCGATTTAAATACACAAATAGCATTAACAGTAGTTGACGAAAACTTGTTACGGTTTTTCGTTTTTAAATTATTTAAAAAAGAAAACATTCTTTCTAGATCGGCATTTGAATTTGGAAGAGATCTTATAGTACTTATAACATTTGTTAAATTAGGATATTTAGTAAAATTATTGTGTCGATTTTGTAAAATTTTTTTCCACATGCTGTCGAAATTTAATTTAGAAAAGCTTTGTTTTTCTTCCATTGTAAAATCTAATGGTAAAGCAATCCATTCTTTTTTTAAACCATTTTCATCAAAACCGCCAATAGTTTTAGCTATAAAAGAAACATCATTGAATGATGTTTCTCTATTATTATCAAATAAAGTTATGTATGGTCGAAAAACTTGTAACTTTGATAAAAACATGTTATTTATAGGTAATCTTTTACGAATTTCTTCCGCAGCAGTCACATAAAATGTTAAACAGTTCTCTTGAACAATTCTAACTATGTTTATGTGACCTTTAAGTGTTAATTCGTTTAGATATTCTTCACATTCTGATCCCAAAATAATTTCATTTATAACTTTTTGATTTTCTTTTAGTGAGAATATAATATTTGTAGAAAATGGTTTTAAATATTTTTCTTTTAAAAAATTTCGACAGATTTGGAAAAGAAAGTTTCTAGATTTTGGATGTAATAAATGAATCCTTGTTTCTAATACTTGAAAGAATGCATTAAATGCATTAAAGAAATTTAAAACGTATTTTAAAAACAGGAAATAAGCTTTCATCTCTACGTTGTCCATCATAGACAATAGATATTCTCCAGAATTTGTTTTTTCACTTACAACCATTTCAGTAGGAAAGTATTTAATTGTATCCCAAGATTCAAGAAGCCTTTCGATGCATAAATAGTGCGAAAGCCAGCGTGTATCACATAATTTCAATATTTTGCGATTTGTTTCTTGGAAACACTCACAAAATTCCCGAAAAATAGCCGTACGTTTTGGACTGCTATTGAGATAAGTAGCAATTTTTTTTAGAAATTCTTCGCAATATGCAGGCATTTTAGAACAAGCAGCATGCGCTGCTAATGCAGAAGAATGGCATGGGCATGAAAATGTTAATAAATGTGGACATATTTCTTCCAATTTTTTTTAAACGATAAATGTTTTCCTGTCATAACAGATGCATTATCGCATGATAAGGCTACGATATTTAAAAACGGTATCTGTAATTTCCACATTTCACATTTAAATGCCTCAAACAACTTTTCTGCGCTTGAATCTTTGGCATCAATATCGATATGTGAGCGAATATCTAATGTCTCTGGATCAACGTATCGAACAAGAAAAGTCATCCATTTATTATTTGTTACATCAGATGTTTCGTCAATAAAAATTTTGTATTTTGAAGCTTATTGACCACACGATCTGTTTCGACCGGGCACAAAACATTTGTAATAATGTTTTTGCATTTTGTTCGGCTCATGCTCATGCTTTTTAACACATTAGGATCTTCTCCTATATGTTGAAAAAAACTGAGGATTTCTTTTGCCGTTTGATGCGAAATATTTTTATCAGCAATTAACGCAGCATACCGAATTTCTGCTATTTTCTTTCGCTCTTTAAACGACAAAAGTGAATCATCTACTACGTTTATATTTTCGTTCGTTATATTCTTTGTTTCTGTTTTAATTTTACATATTTCTATATGTGCTTTGGATTCTGCGTGACGATAAATTTTCGATAAATCAGCAACCATGGATTTATCACAAAATGAACAAAAGAATAAATTTATGTCATGTGACACTTTTCGTAGCCATGGCTTAAATAATTCAATATCTAGCCAATGTTCTTGAAATTTACATTTTTCTGATGTTTTTTTATCTGAATTTTTATTATCAGTATTTAAAGATGAAGTATTTTCTTTAATATTATTTTTATGACTCGCAGAATTCGCATGTCTCAAAACATGTGTATTGCACGAAATATTTTTATTACATATTGTACAATGATACAAGCTCTCATCAAAAGATACTTTGCGTATCCAACATTTAATTCGCTCATCATTGAGCCAATACTCTGAAAAGCTTCGCTTAGATTTTTTTTTAATTCATCGCACATTTTTATGAAATAAAAAATAGGCAGAAATAAAGAATTAAAGAAGAGTGAATAAAAGAAGATAAAGAATCAAATGGATAAAGATAATAGAAATTTTAAATAATAACTCACAATCGGGATCGTGATAGTCTCTTGAACACCAAGGTTTCACAAGGCACGTATATAAACAAATGAACAAATGCCGAGTGTGCCTCATTCTCAGTACACGAAAGGACGGCGATAAACGGATTTGGACTGAACGTCAACATAATGGCTCGTAAGTAAATCATTATATATTTATACACGGTAAAAAACATTTTGTATTTCTGTAGATTTTTCTTGTGTAGAAATTTTTGTGTTCAATTTTTAACATACTCTTATGTTAATGTAACATATTGTCGTTGTGTTATTTTGACTTTTCTGCATTGAGTTAATATTCACCGTTTCTAAGAGTTAAAACAACACAATAAATATATAATAAAATTATATATATATATATATATATATATATATATATATGCATTATTATAATTTATTAATTTTTTTCAGAAAATAATCCAAAAAAAAGAGGAGGCGGCCAGCCAGTCCCGTGCCCGGTGATATGCCCGGCGGAACCAGGGCACCAGGGGCGGATGGGGCGTCGCCCGAAATAATGGAGGCAGGGGAGGCGGACGAGACCGAAGAGGCGGCTGAGGCCGAGGAGGCGGCCGAGGCCGAGGAGGCCCGATCATTATTAAAAATTACTATTATTATTAAATTATAAATTATATTAAATATTTTCATAATTATTAAATAACTAACAAAAAATAATTCAGGGTGTATTTATTTTTACTTTCCCATACTTTCTTCCTTTATCCTTTTTTCCTCCTAAAATATATTATAAAACAATGTGGTATAATAGGGCTTCAGGCGAAGGTCCACATAAAAAACCTAACGCGCTATTGGTGATACCTCATGGGTGGTGTGGAAAGTCGACACTCATTATTTTTCTTAATTTCATATTTTAAATATATAAAAAAATTAATTATATTTAATATATTACAAAACGTGTGTGTATGTGTGTGTATATATATGTAATATATACATTATAAATATATTATACGTTTATGTATATACATATTTATATATATTTGTAACAAAAATATAAAACATAAAGAAAAGCTGTGAGAGAAAAACATATTGAGATATCGAAGAGCGAGCAGCGTCCCGCGTCGCGCGTCGCCCGTCGCTTTCGTTGCCTGCTTGGTAAGAAAGAGACAGAAAACTGTATTCTGTCTTCTTCTATCCGCAGCTCGCCGAAGCGCCGAGCTCACACGTACGCTTACGCTCATATCTCCGTTACCCTCTCCACTACGCGTGGCATGTTGCTTGCGGAGAAGATCTTGCATCCCTGGCCGTGACTCGATTTTCCTCTGCGGCGCCCGGTCTTATATACCAGTTTGCCAGGCTTCACTTATGCGAAAAGGTTCGCCTTCGTTGCCATCTGTCGGCCGGCCTGCGATTCTGCTCGGGGGAATCCCCTTAACGTTCGCGCTACCGTGCGCGTATCGTGCGCGCGGGCTGCCGTGCGGTAGGCGCCCCGTGCGTTCGGCCGTAACGCTTTTGTGGCGTATAGTAAAACGCCACATATATAATAACAATATATAATATAGGTAATTATTCAGTTTAGCTACCTCACCTCAAATATCAATAAATTTAGGGTCAATCGACGCGTTTTTGCATAAAATTAAAGAATCTGTCAAAAAAGAGCGTCGCTCTGCACCGCTTTTTTTTGACAGATTCTTTAATTTTATGCAAAAACGCGTCGATTGACCCTAAATTTATTGATATTTGAGGTGAGGTAGCTAAACTGAATAATTACCATAATATATGTATATATAAATATACAGGGTGACCCATTTTAACTTAGGCAGCCAAATAACTCGAAAAATAAGCAAGATAGAGAAAAATGTTTTAGACAAAAGTTGTATGGTTTCGAGGGGGCCATAAGATGGTATCATTGGTTTGACCTTGAAGAGTCATTTGAAGGTCACGTGAAGGTCACTTCAATTTTTTTAAATGGAATACCCTATATATTTTTGTACATTCTTGTAGCTTATTTCGAGAGCTTTCCAAAACACTGTAATTAAGTACCTTTCCGTTAAGTACTTTTTGAGTTATGATGCTTGAAATAATTTCTTAATTTTACATAAACCGTAAAATATCTTGTAAAATATTCATTTTTCGATTATCTTACCTTAATACTTTTATGTACAAAATAATGAGAGGAATCAATTGGTGTAAAGAAAACACATAGTTGTTTTTAAGAAAAAATATGGAATTGTTAATTGCAAATTACATATTTTTTCTTCGAAACAACTATGTGTTTTCTTTACACCAATTGATTCCTCTCATTATTTTGTACATAAAACTATTAAGGTAAGGTAATCGAAAAATGAATATTTTACAAGATATTTTACGGTTTATGTAAAATTAAGAAATTATTTCAAGCCTCATAACTCAAAAAGTACTTAACGAAAATGTACTTAATTATAGTGTTTTGGAAATCTCTCGAGATGAGCTACAAGAATCTACAAAAATATATAGGATGTTCCATTTAAAAAAATTGAAGTGACCTTCACGTAACCTTCAAATGACTCTTCAAGGTCAAACCAATGATACCATCTTATGGCCCCCTCGAAACCATACAACTTTTGTCTAAAACATTTTTCTCTATCTTGCTTATTTTTCGAGTTATTTGGCTGCCTAAGTTAAAATGGGTCACCCTGTATAATAGGGAAGGCTTAAAATAATAAATAGGGTATAAAATAATAAATATAATGTAGTATTACAAAGGATCCCGCACTAAACCACGTGGAAATGGGTCCCGGCGAAAACGGTTGAAATTGAAATATGACCTCCACGTGGTAGACTCCGGTAACTATAATATAGGCGGGGTCCTTATATATGTTGTAAGGTTGTTTTCGTTTTGAAAAGGATTTGTATCAGGATGGAAATAAAGGTGTGACACTGTTTTAAACCTTACACGATTCACTTTATTAACTGTTCACAAAATGACTCGACTGTTCAATTACGCGTGTGCTCTGTGTACCGCTCGGAGTGAGAGTGATCCATCCGCATCTTTTTCGGAAATTGATCCTGTTATCGAAGGATCTCGAATATTCAGGATACATCGTAACATCCGCTAATTGAGCGCCATCCGTGAGCGCTGCGCTATAAGGATCGCACGCATTGCGTCCACGCATATTCCGGCAGGTGCTGCCATCTTACAATATATATATATATATATATATATATATATATATATATATATATATATATATATATAATAATTTTAATTACTAACCTTCATCTTTCTTCTTCAGCGGCATAATTTATTAAGTTTTATATTAAGTTTTATTCTTTCTCTAATTCTTCTTTTTGGCTTGTCTGGACGGAATCTGGCCACGTGGCGCTATCCCAGCCACGGTGCCAGTTTTGGCCTAGTGCACCAGTGCTCTTTGGGTTAACCACAGCAGAGTGAAGACTGAGAGGTGTCATGGCCAGTGTTGGCAAGCGGGTTAGGTTTTTCGCGCATGCGCGGCAAACGAGGCCTCAATAAAGTGTCTAATACAGACAAAAAGGTGTGCCACTGGTCGCCCGAAAAAATTTTCTCTTAGAAAATTGTTTCGGGTGATCAACAGCACACATTTTTACCATACACTATACGAATAACTCACGACTATTTATTAAATATCACAAAACTTTTAATAAACTGTGTCTCACTCAACTATGTCTGTATGCTAAGTAATTTTCCTCGAGCCCGCCAAATTTTTCACATGTGGTACATCGCTGGTTAGCCGCCACTACTGTCGCGCATGTGCGAAAAACCTGACCCGCCTGCCAACACTGGTCATGGCCAGAGCTGCCAAGTCCGAGACGCAAGCAACGGGCAACACGTAGTGGAGGGGGTAACGGGCATGTACGCGTAAGCGTACGTGTGAGCTCGGCGCTTCGGCTAGCTTCGGATAGTAGAAAAGGACAGAATACAGTTTTCTGTCTCCTTCTTACCAAGCAGACAACGAAAGCGACGGGCGACGCGCGACGCGCGACACTGCTCGCTCTTTGATATCTCGATATACGCTTGATCGTATGTATATGTATATATATATATATATATGTACATATAAATATATATATATATATATATATATATATACATATACATATGTATATATAAATGTATATATGAAACGTAAAAATATATTATAAAGCTATAATATTTAATATAAATATTTGACTTTTTTTCTACATATATATACGTATATATTTAAAATAATAAAATAATAAAAATGAGTGGCGATTTTCCACACCACCCACGAGGTATCACCAATGGCGCGTTAGGTTTCTTTTACGTGGACCTTCGCCTGGAGCCCTATTGTACCACATTGTATTGTATTATATTATATTATTTCGTCATTTACAAGTATGTCTGTTATACAGACAAAATATTTTTGATACACTTTTTAGAAGTGTGATGTCTGTTACACAGATAAGATATTTTTTATACTTTTGCTTTTTAGAAGTGTGTGTGTGTGTGTTGTGTCTGTTACACAGACAAGATATTTTTTATACTTTTGCTTTTTAGAAGTGTGTGTGTGTGTGTGTGTTGTGTCTGTTACACAGACAAGATATTTTTTATACTTTTGCTTTTTAGAAGTGTGTGTGTGTGTGTGTTGTGTCTGTTACACAGACAAGATATTTTTTATACTTTTGCTTTTTAGAAGTGTGTGTGTGTGTGTTGTGTCTGTTACACAGACAAGATATTTTTTATACTTTTGCTTTTTAGAAGTGTGTGTTGTGTCTGTTACACAGACAAGATATTTTTTATACTTTTGCTTTTTAGAAGTGTGTGTTGTGTCTGTTACACAGACAAGATATTTTCTATACTTTTGCTTTTTAGAAGTGTGTGTGTGTGTGTGTGTGTGTGTGTGTGTGTGTTGTGTCTGTTACACAGACAAGATATTTTCTATACTTTTGCTTTTTAGAAGTGTGTGTGTGTTGTGTCTGTTACACAGACAAGATATTTTCTATACTTTTTAGAAGTGTAGTGTCTGTTACACAGACAGAATTTATTATTTGTGAGACGAAGAACCAGCTATGTCAGTGGTATCTGCAGCATGTAGTCTTAAAGTACTTTTATCTTTCTTAAGAGCAGGAGCATATAATTTGTCCGTTGACATTAGAGACAAATGTTTTTCATCAATTTTCATTTTTATAGCTGTTTCTCCTCTCGTTTTTAATGCAGATTTAAAAACACAAATTGCATTAACAGTAGCCGACGAAAAACTGTTACGTTTTTTCGTTTTTAAATTATTTAAAAGAGAAAACATTCTCTCCGAATCGGCATTTGAATTTGGAAGCGATCTTATAGTATTTATAACATTTGTTAAATTGGGATATTTAACAAGATTATTACAACGACTTTGTAAAATTTCTTTCCACATGCTGTCGAAATTTAATTTAGAAAAGCTTTGTTTTTCTTCCATTGTAAAATCTAATGGTAAGGCAATCCATTCTTTCTTTAAACCATCTTCATCAAAACCGCCGATAGTTTTAGCTATAAAAGAAACATCATTGAATGATGTTTCTCTATTATTATCAAATAAACTTATATATGATTGAAAAACTTGTAACTTTGATAAAAATATATTATTTATAGGTAATCTTTTACGTATTTCTTCTGCAGCAGTCACATAAAATATTAAACAATTCTCTCGAATAATTCTAACTATGTTTATGTGACCTTTGAGCGTTAATTCCTTGAGATATTCCTCACATTCTGATCCTAAAATAATTTCATTTATAGCTTTTTGATTTTCTTTTAGTGAGAATATTATATTTGTAGAAAATGGTTTTAAATATTCTTCTTTTAAAAAATTCCGACAGATTTGGAAAAGAAAGTTTATAGATTTTGGATGTAACAAATGAATCCTTGTTTCTAATGCTTGAAAGAATGCATTAAATGCATTAAAAAAATTCAAAACGTATTTTAAAAACAGAAAATAAGCTTTCATCTCTACGTTGTCCATCATAGATAGCAGATATTCTCCAGAATTTGTTTTCTCGCTCACAACCATTTCAGTAAGAAAGTATTTAATTGTATCCCAAGATTCAAGAAGCCTTTCGATACATAAATAGTGCGAAAGCCAGCGCGTATCACATAATTTCAATATTTTGCGATTTGTTTGGAGACATTCACAAAAGTCACGAAAAATAGCCGAACGTTTTGGACTACTATTGAGATAAGTAGCAATTTTTTTTAGAAATTCGTCGCAATATGTAGGCATTTTAGAGCAAGCAGCATGCGCTGCTAATGCGGAGGAATGACATGGGCATGAAAATGTTAATAAATGTGGACATATTTCTTCTAATTTTTTTTTAAACGATAAGTGTTTTCCTGTCATAACAGATGCATTATCGCATGATAAGGCTATGATATTTAAAAACGGTATCTGTAATTTCCACATTTCACATTTAAATGCCTGAAACAACTTTTCTGCGCTTGAATCTTTGGCATCAATATCGATTAATTTAACTAATTGTGAGCGAATATCTAATGTCTCTGGATCAACGTATCGAACAAGAAAAGTCATCCATTTATTATTTGTTATATCAGATGTTTCGTCAATAAAAATTGTAAATTTTGTATTTTAAAGCTTATTGACGACACGATCTGTTTCAACTGGGCATAAAACATTTGTAATAATGTTTTTACATTTCGTTCGGCCCATTCTCATGTTTTGTAATACATTAGGATCTTTTCCTATATGTTGAAAGAAACTAAGGATTTCTTTTGCAGTTTGATGCGAAATATTTTTATCAGCAATTAATGCCGCATACCGAATTTCTGCTGTTTTTTTTCGCTCATCAAACGACAAAAGTGAATCATTTATTATATTTATATTTTCATTCGTATTCTTTATTTCTGTTTCATGTTTTTTAGATATTTCCATATGTGTTTTGGATTCTGTGTGACGATAAATTTGCGATAAACCACCAACCATGGATTTATCACAGAATGAACAAAAAAATGAATTTTCATCGTGTGATACTTTGCGTAGCCATGGTTTAAATAATTCGATTTCCAACCATTTTTCTTTAAATTTAGTCTTTAAATTTATGTTAATTTTTTCGGATATTTTTTTATTTGAAATTGTATTTTCAATATTTAATGAAGATGAAGTATTTTCTTTAAGATTATTTTTATGACACGCAGAATCCGCATGTCTCAAAACATGTGTATTGCACGAAATATTTTTATTGCATATAATAAGTGATACAAGCTCTCATCAAAAGATACTCTACGTATCCAACATTTAATTCGATCATCATTGAGCCAAGCATCTGAAAAGCTTCGCTTAGGTTTTTTTTTTGATTCATCACACATGTTTATGAAACAAAAAATAGGCAGAAATAAAGAATCAAAGAAGAGTGAATAAAAGAAAATAAAGATTAAACAAGATAAAGATATATAGCAATTTTAAATAATCAGAACTCACAAGCGGGATTGTGACAGTTTTCTGAACACCAAGATTTCACGACGCACGTATAAAAAAATACGTTTACTCGAGAGTACAAGGCGACAAGATAATTTGATGGAGATGCTACGAAAAAAATGATCGGCATAAAACAAATGAAACGACATGAAACAAATAAACAAGTGCCGAGTGTGCCTTATTCTCAGTCCATCAAAGCACGGCGACAAACGCAACATACGTCCCGCGCTAAACGTCAACATGTCTCGTAAGTAAATCATTATTTATAGAAAAATATTAAGAAACTTTAATCTTTTTAATTTTTATGTTATAATTTTTTTCAATTTTACAGGAGACATAAATGCTGAAATGGGGGCACTCGTTCTCCGGGATGTTCCCGATATGCAGTTGATGCAACAATTATTGCATCAACTGCAAGGGTATATGCAGCTACAGCAGCAGCAGCAGCAGCAGCAGCAGCAGCAGCAGGAAGTGCAGGCGCAGCAGCGAAATGGTATGTTATTTTTTATATTAAATTCTATTTTATTAAATTATATATATATATATATATATATATATATATATATATATATATGTATATATATATGCATTATTATAATTTATTTATTATTTATGTTTATTATGTTTATTATTTGTTATAATTTATTATTTTTTGTTTTTCAGAAAACAAACCAAAAAAAAGAGGAGGCGGGAAATCCCGTGTCCTCTGGTACGCCCGGCGGAACACGGGCATCAGGGGCGGCGCAAGCGCCCCAAATAGAGGAGGCCGAGGAGGCGGCCGAGGCAGGAGAGACGGCCGAAGCAGGGGAGGCGGCCGAGGCAGGGGAGGCGACCGAGGCAGGGGAGGCGGCCGAGGCAGGGGAGGCAATATCATAAATAATTATTATTATTATTAATTATATTTTTTGTGAAAATAAATATTAAAAAATAATTCAGGGAATATTTATTTCTTCCTTTCCAAATATTTTCTTTATCCTTTTTTCCTTCTAGATAATATAATACAATACAATGTGGTACAATAGGGCTCCAGGCGAAGGTCCACGTAAAAGAAACCTAACGCGCCATTGGTGATACCTCGTGGGTGGTGTGGAAAATCGCCACTCATTTTTATTATTTTATTATTTTAAATATATACGTATATATATGTAAAAAGAAAGTCAAATATTTATATTAAAAATATTTATATTAAATATTATAGCTTTATAATATATTTTTACGTTTCATATATACATTTATATATACATATGTATATGTATATATATATTTATATATACATATGTATATATATGTATATTTACTAATTGTAAAAAATTTATAACATAAAGGAAAGCTGTAAGAGAAAAACGATCGAGCGCATATCGAGATATCGAGGAGCGAGCAGCGTCGCGCGTCGCGCGTCGCCCGTCGCTTTCGTTGTCTGCTTGATAGGACGAAGACAGAATACAGTTTTTTGTCTCCTTCCTACCAAGCCGGAAACAGGCGACGCTGCTCGCTTCTCGATATCTCAATGCGTGCGACAGCATTAAATGTTTTTTCCTTACAGCTTTTTATATTATACACATTTTTTAACCGATAAATGTATTTTTTATCTGATAAATATTAATCTATTAAATATATTTAATATATTTAATATATTTTTAACTGATAAATATATTATACATTTATCAGTTGTATGAAAATATTGATATATTTTTTCATATGAAAAATTAAATGTCATAATTCTTATAAACAAATATATATATATATATATATATATATATATATATATATACATATATTCATTTTTAAGAATTATACGATTTGATTTTTTAATATGAAAAATATATATTTTCTTACAATTAGCAAATATATAATATATTTATCAGTTATAAAAAATATCTAATATAACAAGCTGAACGAGAAAAACGTTTAACGCTATCGTACGTATTGAGATATCGAGACGCGAGCAGCGTCGCCCGTCTTTCGTTGCCAGCTTGGTAGGAAGGAGACAGAAAACTGTATTCTGTCCTCTTCTACTATCCGAAGCTAGCCGAAGCGCCGAGCTCACACGTACGCTTACGCGTACATGCCCGTTACCCCCTCCATTACGTGTTGCCCGTTGCTTGCGTCTCGGACTTGGCAGCTCTGGTCATGGCCCGCTTTTAGGTGATCCCTGAAAGCGATACGCCCTCTGTGGGACCTTAAAAACGTGCACCTAAACTACGAAGCCAAGGTGCACGAATGTTCTCAGAGGGTAACATATAGGGTGCGTTCGGGGAGACGCTATTAGCGCTGTGAGCATCATTTTGTCTTTATTGCACATCGAATATCAAACAAAGATAGAACGATGCTTTCAGCACTGAAAGCGTCCAAAACGAACGCAGCCATAAGGTGCACAATTTCTGGTTCTGTTCCGTGCTATGTGCACAAAATGGCGGTAGCACCAGTGCTGTATAGCAAGACGCTTACGTATATTAAATAAATTTTTAATGAGTTTTGTATGACCTCTCTCTCTCTCTCTCTCTCTCTCTCTCACTCTGTTTTTTCGTCGATTTTATAACTTTAAATAAAACATTTACATTAATTATATATTATGATTATCGATGATAAAAACTCAAACAAATACTTCAAATAAAAAAATATAAATAACAAATAAAAAAAATATTTAAAAATCCTTATTAATTATATTTAACAAAATATATAAGATATGTAAATAATGTAGTTATATAAATAAATTGTGTAATAAATATATAATTACCTAATATTATATTCCTTCTTTTTTCTCTCTCTTTCTCTCTCTCTCTTTCTCTATATTCTCTCTCTGTTCTATCTTTCCTTTATCTTCTCTCTCTTTCTCTTTTTGTCTCGCTTTTTATGCTTATTCTTCTTTGACTTTAAATAAATAAAACATTTATATTAATATCCCTCTTTCACTATCTCTCTTTTAATACTCTATTAAACTTCATTATATTTTTTATAAATTTTACAAAAATTTTGAGGCTACAATAATTTTTGAATTATAAGCAATTAAAATTTGCAAATGATATCGTGTAGAATTCGCGCGCTCAGGTCCGTAACAACGTTTATACATTTACATGTATAGCGATCTGTCATCTGTTATTGATTTTTTCACGTTAAGTGATATTGATTTTTACTACACAGCTAATTTCATTTAAATAACTCAAATAAAAAAAGTATTTAAAAATCCTTAATCCCTACTTTTCATTACATATTCTTGTAGCTTATCTCAAGAGCTTTCGAAAACACTATAATTAAGTTATTCTTCATTCAGTATTTTTCAGTTATGAGGCTTGAAAAAATTTCTCAAATTTATATAAATCATAAAATATCTCATAAAATATTCATTATTCGATCTTACTTTAGACACAAAATATTTAGAGTAATCCATTGTTATAAAAAAAAGACATCCCCGTAAGCAAAATGTTAGCAGTATGTCGGCAGACTGGTAACAGATTTAATCAAAGTATATCAGCAGACTGACATCAACTGCGTCCTCATTCAGCTTATATTCTGCTGACAGAGCCTGCTCACAGAATCTGACAGCAGATTGGTAGCAGAAATCCAGCAGGATCTGTAAACATGACTTCACGCTCGATTGGCGGCAAAAACCAAGCAGAATCTGTAAACATAATCTGACAACAGATTGTCGGCAGAAATCGAGCAGGATCTGCGCACGCAATCTGATGGCAAATTGACAGCAGAAACCGAACAAGATTTGGGCTTACTTATATTAATGTTGTATAAATGCAATAAAATTGATTATTACAGGTGCTAAATAAGAGTATTATCGGTGAGTTATCGGTTAATTACAATTTTTTCTGATATGACATAATGTATAATAATATATGTTATATTGTAATTATTCTCACATAACGAAGGACTAGTTCAATTTAATTAAATTAATAATAAAGTAAAAGTAATTTAATTTATAAAACAAGATATAATTTATTTAGAATTAATTCTTGCTTTATGCTTCAAATAGGCAGTAAAAGAATAATTTACCATTTATCCTATTGATTCTAATCAGTTTAATATTCTGAATCTCATCTGCTTGTATCAGATGTCAGAAATTAAAGTGATAAAAATAGTTACTATATTTTTGATCTTTTATTAATAATTGCGACTTTATATATATTTTTGACAAAGATTTGATTGCGAGAAAGTACCCAGTAAACAAAACGTTAGCAGGTTGGCAGCAGATTGGCAGCAAATTCGATCAAAATCCCACACCAGAACCGTAGCCATCTGTGTCCGCATTAAGCTTTTGTTTTGGTGACAGAGTCTGTAAAACATAACCTGTCAACAAACTGTCGGCAGAAACCGAGTAGGATCTGCGCGATGCAATTTGATGTTAGATTGCCAGCAGAAACCGAGCAGAATCTGCGCATGCAACCTGATGGCAAATTGACAGCAGAAACTGCACAAGATTTGCGCTTACTTTTATTAATATTATATAAATGCAACAAAATTGATTATTACAAGTGCTAAATAAGAATATTATCGGCAAGTTAATTACAATTTTCTTCTAAAATGACATATATGTCATATGTTATATCGTAATATATGTTAATGTAATATATGTTATATCGTAGTTATATCTCATATAACGAAGGACTAATTAAATTAAATTAAATTAATAATAAAGTAAATGATAAAAGTAAATGTAACTTATAAAACTGGAGATGTAATTTATTTAGAATTAAATTCTTGCTTTATGCCTCAAATAGGCAGTACATGAATAATTTTCCATTTATCATATTGATTCCAATCAGTTTAATATTCTCATCTGCTTGTATCAGATATCAGAAATTAAAGTGATAGAAATTAAAATGATAATTACTATATTTTTAGTCTTTTATTCATATTCGCGACTTTATACATATTTCTGACAGAAATTAGATTACGAGAAAGTACAGCTCACGTAGCGGTAAGTGAAGAAACTATCGAATCATGCAAACTCTGTTCCGTTTCTGCCGTCAATCTGCTATCAGAGATTGTGTGCGCAGATCCTGCTCGATTTTTGTTATCAATTTGCTATCAAATTGCGCCTCACAGATCCTGTTAAATTTCTGCTATCAATTTGCCGTCAGTTATATCTACAGGCTTTACTCGATTTCTGCCGATAATTTGACATCAAATTTCATTGCGCAGATCCTGCTTGGTTTCTGCCGACAATCTGTTGTCAAATTGCGTCGCACAGATCCTGTTCAATTTCTGCCATCAATCTGCCGTCAGTTATATCAGCAGGCTCTACTCGATATCTGCCGAGAATTTGATATCAAATTTCATTGCGCAGATCCTGCTCGGTTTCTGCAACCAATCTGATATCAAACTGTGTTGCGCAGATCTTGCTCGATTTCTGCCACCAATCTGCTATGATAATTTTAAACAAATCCTGTTCAGTTTCTGCTATCAAATTATGTCAGCAGGTTTTGTAACATTTCTGTTGACATTCTGTTATCATTATTTGATATAACAAATTTTTTATACAATCTGCAATCTTACTGTCGACAAAAATTTGTAGCAGAAATTGACAAAATCTGTTTGAACAGACTTTGCTGACTGGGTATGTCACATAGCGGTAAACGAAGGAACTATCGAATCATGCAAACCCTGTTCTGCTTCTGCCGTCAATCTGCTATCAGATATTGTGTGCGCAAATCCTGCTCGGTTTCTACAGGCAATCTGACATCAAATTTCACCGCACAGATCCTGTTCCATTTCTGCCATCAATCTGCCGTCAGTTACATCAGCAGGCTCTACTCGGGTTCTGCTGACAATTTGATATCAAATTTCATTGCGCAGATCCTGCTCGATTTTTGTTACCAATCTGCTGTCAAAATTGCGCCGCACAGATCCTGTTCAGTTTCTGCCATCAATGTGCCGTCAATTATATCAACAAGTTCTGCTCGGTTTCTGTTGATAATCTGTTGTCCAGTTATGTGAACAGATTTTGTTATATTTCTGTTGACATTCTGCCGACATCACATGATATATCAGAACCTGCATCAATTCTGTAATCTTTCTGTCGACAAAAATTTGTAACAGATTACCTGACAAGATCTGCTTTAGCAGACTTGGCTATTGGGGATAGTTTAAAAAGAAAAATATGTAATTTGCAATTAACAGTTACATATCTTCTCATAAAGATAACTATATATTTTTTTACACCAATGGATTCTTCTCATTATTTTATGTCTAAAAGTATTGAAGTAAGATCATCGAACAGTGAATATTTTACGAAATTTTTTCTCGCTTTTTATGCTTATTCTTCTTTGACTTTAAATAAATAAAACATTTATACTAATATCCCTTTTTCACTATCTCTTTTTTTTACTCTTTTAACACTTTTTATACTTTTAATACTTTTTATAAACTTTATGGTCCATATTCTGAATCCTCTTTTATCGATAAAAGTGCCTCTAAAAGTGGCTTATAAGCCTTCTGATTGGCTATAAACCACTTTTAGAGGCACTTTTATCGATAAAAGAGGATTCAGAATATGGACCTATATATATATATATATATATATATATATATATATATATATATATATACACATATATATATACATATATATATATATATAATGTATGTATATAAATATACAAATATGTACATATATATATTTATATACATATATATGTATATATGTGTTAATTAAACATGTTGTTCATTTATTTACAAAAATTAAATAAATTAAAGATAATAATATTTAGTAATAATATTTATTATCTAATATTCCTCTCTTCTTTTCTTTCTCTTTTTCTGTCTCTCTCCTTTTCTGCTTCTTTTAATAAAGTTTCTTTCTCTATTTCTCTGTCTCTCCTCTCTCTCTTTCTCTCTCTCTCTCTCTGCTTCTTTTAATAAAACTTCTTTATCTCTTTCTCTGTCTCTCTTCTTTCTCTCTCTCTTTCTCTCTCTCGTCTCTTCTATATAATTTTAAATAAAACATTTACCATAAATAACATAATTATAAATAATAATATTAAAATATTGTATACAACATAACACAACATAATTACCTCCTTTTCTTTTTCTTTCTCTGTCTCTCTTCTTTCTCTCTCTCTCTTTCTCTCTCTCGTCTCTTTTATATAACTTTAAATAAAACATTTACCATAAATAACATATAATTATAAATATAATTAATAATATTAAAATATTGAATACAACATAACACAACATAATTAATAATGATAATTATAATGATATGATAATCTCTCTCCGTCCCTGCCTCTCTATATATTTATATAATACCTTTCTCTATTTGTCTTTCCGCTTCTTCCACCCTTTTTCTCTTTAACTTTAATTTATTTTATTTTTCTTCTTTCCTTAACGTAACAGTCAACCTGTCAAACTGTCGAACTGTCAAACGACACGAGTGAAGCAAGTCGCTCAGCAAATTACTATTGACGACCAATAACCAATCAGCAGCGCGGAAAAGAGGCAACAATGTCAATAACATGCCTTTCTTAGAGAGGGATATGTAACTCATGAAAATAATTTTAATTCTAACTCTAATTTATAATAAAACAATAATTTAAGATAATATACATAATTATATACATAATATACATAATTATAATTTCAGTATAATGAAAAATAATTATAATATTTATGATAGTTTATAATAAGAAAACTACAGTAGGGACTGACTACTATTATTACTATTTTATAATAAAAAAGAGTGTGACATAAGAAAATATTCCGCATATATGACCGCATATATCTACTTGATCTGATTTCCACGGATAATCTAATTTATAGGAATCGAAATTTAAAATAATATTGTCCAATATGCATTTAATCGGCTTTGCTTTAATTTCATCTCAATAATTGTCATTGATAATTCTATGTTTCCAAAAGGAAAATTGTTCACTAAGATCATGTCGAGAATACTTCATGCGTGGGATTTTCCTTTCTAAGATGCTTTAATAGTTTTTGCATGATATTGACAATGAATTTCTAAATTTAAATGCAAATGAAAAATATATTTCTCTGGTTGACAACATTGTATTACATATAAGTACTTCTTCCGAAATTTGTTGCTGATTGGATTTATTTTTAAGTTTTTTCTAATTTCTTGTAAAATTTTGTCTAATTCAGCGTTGAAAAAGTTTTATACTGTAATATATTTGTATTAAATCGCATTGTGAAACATTTACAATTTATTGTATGCTGTTTTACATTTTACAACATACAAATGTTTTACATATAACAATATAAAAATGCTGTTTTATATATAACGATATTACATATGAACTTGAGCAGCAGTACTATTATATCTATTCTAATCTATGTATTTTATCTATTCTATATAACGATATTATATATGAACTTATAGTAGTACTATTTTATCTATTCTAAAATTATTCTCTTATGCAAAAAAAGAAACTGATAATTATGACTGTTAGAATATTACAAAGCATGTTATGTACGAGCAGTTTGATTTCTTGTAACATCCCAGGTAGCAAGCACACGTCATTTTGACGTTCCAAACTGGTCATTTTTGGTCATATGTCGTCAAAATGACTGATTTCTTACATGACTTTATATTGACGTCTTGATATAACATGATTTTGACGTCATATTTCAGTCATGAATTGACGATTATTTTATTATTAATGTAATTAGTTAGTACGTCGATCCCATAAAAAAATCTTTTAAAATTTTTTATATAATATGACTTTCGCGATCAGACTTTAACAATTTTTCTTTCGACGCAAGCGTTTATTTGTGCACGACTCATGTTGCTGCATAGTTACACGCGCGGAGTAGAGATAGCGCGCAAGTTGTGACCAGTAGTCGCAGGTCGCAGTCATCATTTAGGGCCTGAGCAGAATGGCTGCCTTATAATTTTAAGACTATGTTTTATGCCTTAAGTCTTTGTCTTAGGTAACACACAGTATTGTGCGTTACCTAAAACAAAGACCTAAGGCATAAAACATAGTTTTAAAATCTTAAGGCAGCCATTCTGCTCAGGCCCTTAGTGCTTGCTGGTGCTTGCCTAACTCGATCGCCACGTGCTCGCCACTCACAGCCACCTACTCAAGTATTCATTAAATTAAATTGCACAGTGAAAATATTAGTTGGACAATTAATGAAGTCGGACTCATAATAGATTGAAGGAATACTGAATACTTTATGAACAGAATGTGTCAAAAAACCGTCAAGTGAAAGAAAATCGGATCGCTATCTTGTCGAAATTGTGTATTTTAGCGGTCGTCTCAGTGGTAAGATTTATAACAGAATTATTCTTCTTTTCAATAAAGTAATTAAATTTGTATTAGGTGCGCAACTAAGTTCTCGCTGTTTTTTTTATGAAAATGCAACTTTATTGTGAAAAAATGGTTACAAATGAATCATTCAAAGTATTGCCCATCGCTAGCTACAACTTTTTCCCATCTTTCTGGCAGAGCTCGAATACCGTTACGGTAAAAGTGTTCATCTTTTGAGGCTATCCACGAATCAAGCCATTTTTTGATGTCTTCATATGAGCGGAACTGCTGATCAGCCAGACCATGTGCCATCGAACGGAACAAGTAATAATCGGACGGCGCAATATCTGGGGAATATGGCGGGTGGGGTAGGACTTCCCATTTGAGCGTTTCCAGGTAGGTTTTAACGGGTTTGGCAACGTTAGGCCGAGCGTTGTCATGCTGTAGAATCACTTTTTCGTGCCTCTGCTCGTATTGTGGCCGTTTCTCGCGCAGTGCTCGGCTCAATCGCATCAATTGAAGTCGATACCGTTCCCCAGTGATGGTTTCGTTCGGTTTCAACAGCTCATAATAAATAACATCGACCTGGTCCCACCAAATACACAGCATAACCTTCGCAGCGTGAATATTCGGCCGAGCCGACGACGTAGAAGCATGACCGGGCAGTCCCCATGACTTTCTTTTCTTTGGGTTGCTGTAATGAATCCATTTTTCATCACTCGTCACGATGCGATGAAGAAAACCCTTCCTTTTTTGCCGCTGGAGCAGTTGTTCACAGGCGAAAAAACGACGCTCAACGTCCCTTGGCTTCAAATCATAAGGAACCCAAGTTCCTTGCTTTTGAATCATTCCCAACGCATGCAATCGCTTGGAAATGGCTTGGCGGGTAACTCCTAATGCTGATGAAAGCTCTTGTTGCGTTTGGCATGGATCCTCATCGAGCAATGCCTCCAATTCAGCGTCTTCGAAGGTTTTTGGCCTTCCTTCACGCGGACGGTCGTCAACATCGAAATCACCGTCTTTGAAGCGATCGGAACCAATCACGGCACGTTGTTTCACTTAGAGCAGCATCTCCGTAAACTTTGTGGAGCTCTCGATGCGCTTCAGCCGCCGTTTTCCTCGAATGAAAGAAGAAAATCAACACTTCCCGCAAATGACGATTATTTAGCACAAAATCAGACATTTTCACACAACCAAAAGTATATGACGCCAAAACAAAATCACTACTGTGTCAAAACGGTTTGTTTACCATATGTCTAAGCTTGGTTCATGACGTTTTGGATATGTCGAAATCGACCAACACTTATTGGTGGCGCAATCTATTGACAAACAGCGGGAACTTAGTTGCGCACCTAATATATTAATAAGTATATTTAGCAGAACGCAATCATTATTGCAACTGTCTTATTTATGTCTATTTCTACCAACGTAGATTAATTTTAATCTCGGTTTAACTTACTTTTCGTCTCTTTCTAATTTTTAGAATTAGAATAAGATGAAAAGTAAAAGTTAAACCAAGATTAAAATTAATCTACAGTAGTAGAAATGGATATAAAGAGAGAACTATATTTTCGTAGATTTATATATTATATGGATTTAAGATATATTTTTTACAATTACAAGCAAAAAATCATAAACAATCGCATTTCTACTGAATATGCTCAATAAAATTAAGTTTTAATGAAATTAATAAAATAATTGTTTGCTATTTTGTAAACATAGTACCAAATGACTTTTGTAGGAGTTGAGTTTGTTAGCGATGGTGATGAGGAAATAGGCATAATTGCATTGGTCCATCAATCATGGTTTACGCCTTTAAAGAATCAGGTCTGGTGGCCTCCATATAAAACAAGTGCTCAATTAAAAAAAGCACTTTTCATTAGAGAAGAAGTAAAAAATACGTGGACATTATATGACGTCAAACGTATATTTTTTGCTTGTGGTACGTATCATGCATATACAGGGCGATCCCGAAAAACGATCCGTCTATAAAATGACGTATTCCTGACATTCTAAGACAATTTTTCCTTTACCAAAATTTGATTTGAAGCGTAGTTTTTGAATTATTAAAGGAAGTAGTTAACATATGACGGGTCGAATACAAGAGGCAGGCAAGGGTGGCGCGATTCACCGTCAGACGCAGGTGCTTACGCGGGGCGCCTGCTGCGATCAGCTGGTCGCTATACACATACAGACACACATGCGAACACATACATTCTCTCTCTGTCTGTCTGTCTGTCTCTCTCTCTCTCTCTCATTCGCTCACTCACCTGTAATTTTTTTTTTTTTTTTTTTTACGAGAGAGGGGAAAATGCATTTTATGCATACCCACCGGTCGATCCAGTGAATTATGTGGGACTCGAGTACCAAGTCGAATTACCAACTCGGTACTCCCTACCCATTAAAAACCCCTCTCTTTTCACGAATTTCCTTTGACACACTGTCCCTCTGACTTCCCGAGATCTGTTTTCACATAACGTCAAAAAATAGTTATCATTACCTTGTTCGATGACTTTTGATGTATTGCTGTAATTGCTTGAAGGAGAAATGAATTTTCCGATAGATCGTACGTTCTCAAATTTAACGTAGATATCACGTTGCAAAAGACAAGAAATCCACACTAAATTATTAACTGAAAGTTTTTCTTATTTCATGAACTGTATTCTTTTATAAACTTTAACGTAATCACATTTATTTACTCACTCGATGAGACGAGAAATTTACTAATGACTCTATCACTAATCACTATTAATCACTGTCGAATAATAACTGTTGGCGATTAAAAATCACTCGATGAAAGAAACACGCGCGGACACGTTACTACACGACGCGACGACGCGACAATGCGACGGTAATTATTCGGCGACTGCAAGCAGTTTTTTGTCATGGTAGGTTGCGGTAGGTTAATGTACTACTGGCGCTATCGAACGCGATCATGTGTTCGATTGAAGAATGCGGTAAACATAATAAACATTTAACATATTAATATTATTATTATCATGAATGTGTGTGATATCCATACATCGTATGATATCTATTTAAAAATTAATTAGATTAAATAAGTGTTTTTAAAATATTTATTACTTTTACTATTATCATATAAAATATTAATATTAAATATTTATTTAACTATTTTATCTATTTATTTATTTATTTATCTATTTCACCTATTTATTTTTAACTATTTATTATCAATGATCGAAAATCGGTAGAAGATTGAAATCCATAGTTTTGTGTGCGATGCAACCAATCGTACATAGTTTTCTTTAGATCTTTATCGCATTTTGTATATTTAAATGAAATATATCAATCAAGTGTAATTCAAGTGCCAAAAAATATATATTTTTTTATAATATAGTTGGCAAAATTATAAAACGCAGGCAACGAAAAACTGTTAAAATTTTATATGATATTAAACTTGTAACGATGCATCCCGATGCATCGTTCCGAATTCCCGGCAGAACACCAGCCGGAAGCTGTCGCCCGGCAGAACACCCGCCGGGCAAAGGCAGGGGCGCGGTGCGCCCACCTTTTTTAATCTTTCCGCATACGGCTCCTAAGCCGTTAATATTCGGCCGAATACCGCCGATCATAGCCGACGTGGCCCGAACCGCCGACTGGCGAAAACCCGCGTTCGGCGCGCAACTCGAACCCCTCCGAACGGGCCCGACTGCACCGATTCCGAAAAACCGTTCGGAAGGGGTTACGCCGCCGCGCGCGCCGACGCGGGCAATTAGCCGGTGTATAAAAAGGGCACATTTCGGCGTCTAATCACCATTATCCAGATCCGCTCTTAGCAGTAAGCTACAGAGAACAATCCGAAAATCCTTTTCAAGCACAAGTACTGCGGACGAAAGGTGGAGCGAACTCTGTCTTAGACGAGCGATCTCGATACCACAAGTACGCGTACATCCGCCTAATCCTGCAGCTGGGCCATCACGGAAGGTGGAGCTCAGAGCCGCCCCGAGTCGAGAGATCTCGACCCAGCTGCAACGCGATTTCCATCCTTCGCGACGCGATCCTATCTCGCGCATTTTTGAACACCGAGCGCAAAAGCGCATTCAATTATCGCGGCATCCGCCGCCGCGTATATCAACCGCACCGAGCGTATAAGCGCATCCAATTATCGCGATCTCCGCCGCCGTCGTTAAATAAAGCCGGAAACGATTGTCATATTGCTGCAATTCACCAACGCGAATTATTATTTCCGCGAAAGCAACCGTCGATCACGCGAAGACCGGGGATTCTCGGAACGCCGGGATTCCTCGCGTAAGAAGTGCTGCAAAAACTCTTAAAGGCACACTGGCCTAGTTTCACGCGAAGATACATAAACACGTGCACATTAAAGCCCGTAGTCCAATATATCGAAACAGGGCATTTACAAGATACCTCGTCGCATTTATAACTTCTGCGCTAACACTCGCACACACGCACACACACACACACACTCACACATACACTCTGTACATTACATACAATCAATAAAGACTTACATTCACACATACACAGCGCATTTCATTGCAAAAAACCCTTGCACCGGCGATCTATCCTGAGCGAAAAACGTCCATAAAATACGACCGTTACAAACTATATAACTTATATAACTTTATTTATAATAGTTTTATAAGAATATTTATTTATAAGAATATATAACTTTATTCATGTTTAAATAAAATAATAACAAATATAAAACTTGTGATCTATTTTCTTACCATATTTGCGTTTTCAAGCGTTTTCGAATAAAGCAGTTTAATCGATCCGAGATTCTTCTGAAGAATAGAATGGCTGTAATTATTCAATGGTGCTCTCGAATCGGTTAATCTGCTTTATTCGACAACGCTATTAAATATATTATTATACTAAGAAAAAGACGTCATTCCATTACGTCAAAATATGGTACATTTTATGACGTCAAAATGCGGTACATGTCATGACATCAAGAATCTGTGACATTAGACCGTCACTTTTACGTCATAAAAACGTCAATTCGTGACATCAAGAGTAGTCAGTGAATGACCAATTTGAAACGTCAAAATGACGTGTGCTTGCTACCTGAGATATTACTCAATATAAAACATTACTTAATATGAACCGTTATTGCACTTTATATTAAGATGATGTCACATTTTAATATTTTTAGTACAAATTATTATACATTCTACAATCACTTAAAATATTATAAATTATTATTATTAAATGTTTTGAGAATAACTGCAGCATCTCCTGGATAGTGTCTTGCTAGCATTTCATTTGGTACATAATGGGTATTTTTAATTTTACAGAAATATCGCCCAATCTCTGTATTATATATCTATCGTAACATGCATATCGATGTTATAAAGCCTAAAATAGGACATATATTTTTATACGTTATACAAATAATACATAATGAAAATATATATTATATGATATATAAATAGAAAGAAACGTTTGATATTCATATTTTGTGGTAATACATGATGTCATAATCCATCAATATGATATAATACGGTTGTAAATGGTTCCGAATGTCACATTTGAACTCTAGATACGGAGGAAAAGAAAACCATTCAGTTTGATATTTGTTATGCCATCCAATTATAGCACCAATGTAACTACCTTTACTTTCATAATTATCTTCAAATCTAACAACCATTCCAATTGCAAATTTTACTTTATCCGATTTTCTTTCACCACACTTTTCAATAAGAAGATATGTACACTGAAAAATTAGAATATATAATTGACGTTTTTTTTTAACTAAATTTTAAATCGCTTTTTGTAGTTTTGATTTGGATTATAGATAATTAATAATTTATAATTATAACGAATATGATTATATATTAATGTGCTTTATGTATATAATAAACTATCTTCAAAGTGATATGTATAATAACATATGAAAAAGTATCTACCACACATATCATTATTTATATCTGTTTCTGAGAGAAACGTAAAAGAAATATCTGTCGGTATATAATTTTTAAAAACTTTTCCTAGTTCATAGATTAGCTAAAAAAAAAGATTAGTTATTAAATTTTAGATCAATTATAAAATATCATCAGTAAACAAGAAAACACATAGTTGTTTTGAAGAAAAAATATATAATTTGCAATTAACAATTCCATATTTTTTCTTAAAAACAACTATGTGTTTTCTTTATACCAATTGATTCCTCTCATTATTTTGTACATAAAAGTATTAAGGTAAGATAATCGAAAAATGAATATTTTACAAGATATTTTACGGTTTATGTAAAATTAAGAAATTATTTCAAGCCTCAACTCAAAAAGTACTTAACGAAAAGGTACTTAATTATAGTGTTTTGGAAAGCTCTCGAGATAAGCTACAAGAATATGCAATGACAAATAGTAGGTTCCATTTAAGAAATTGAAGGTGACCTTCATGTGACCTTCAAATAACTCTTCAAGGTCAAACCAATGATACCATCTTATGGCCTCCTCGAAACCAAATAACTTTTGTCTGAAACATTTTTCTCTCCCGGGCTTGGTTTCCGAGTTATTCTCCATTAAAGGTTAAAATGGTCCACCCTGTATACTATATATCAACTATATTATACATGTATAACTTACTAATATTATGTATAAACTTACTTAATATTATGTATAAACTCTATGAGAATATAAGTATCAGTCTTTTAAAAAATATAAAGAAAAAAACTTCAGTCTTATTCTCAAAAACATATAAAAACTTAATAAAATTTCATACAAAATTTTGTATTTCATACAAAAAAAAACTTAATAAAATGACAGAAAATGAATGGCAGAAAATTATCAAGTTAATAAATAGGTGTCTTTTCTATTATAATTCTAAATACAACCAAAGAGTGAGGTTAGATAGGTCGATCGGTACATTACAACAGTTTTATTCTAATCTCTACGTTGTTAATACACACATAAAATCTAATTATAAGAAAAAACTAAACAGACACTTATTAAGCACACACTAAACACAACATCCATATAACCTCTATCAAACAGAATCAAGGGACTATATTAATATTAATACAATTAATATACCTTTGATGGATTCATTTTCTTCTATATAGTCAAACCACGCTGAACCGCAACACAAGACTAATGGCGAAAACGCGAATGTTTTTTTCTTAATCCTTTTTTCTCTTGATTTTAAAAGCAGGCTTCTTTGTTCTAAAGCACGATCTTATTGTACATATAAGACGCGCATGTTCTAAAATAAACAGCGCCTCTTTCGCGAGTGACTCTCAACCTTGACATGCTTCTATTATAGCCTATATTCTGAATCTTCTTTTATCGATAAAAGTGCCTCTAAAAGCGGTATATAAGCCTTCTGATTGGCTATAGGCCGCTTTTAGAAGCACTTTTATTGATAAAAGAGGATTCAGAATATGGGCCTATATATATGACATTATACAGACATATTAACATAATTATACTAGACCCGGGAAAAAAAAGTCCATATAAAATTGGCCATATATGGATTTTGTCAATATCTAATTATGTTTTGCCAAATATAGTCATATATGATATCATGTATGAATAAATATTATCAGATCTGAAAATTACAGCACTTTTCTCATATATTTCTCATATACTACATTAATTGTATCTGTAATCTTCTTTCTAAGCCTGTCACACATTAATTTTAAGTACCACTTAGCTGCTTCCCTAGTAGCACTTTATTGGAGCAATATTGGCTAACAATATATATCCAATATTTCCAATGTTGGTCCAATATTGCAAAGTAGACGCGATTTCATTTTGAGCCAATATTGAATTGTAATATTGGACGAATATATTTATTTTCATCTTTAACCAAGATTGGCTAATTATACATACCCAAATATTTTTACATTGGATATAGATCAGTTCTAATATATGACGGAATTCGCCATCAAAAAAAAAAATTAACCATCTGTGGTTAATTTATGGAGCTCTGGAGTTCCTCGCAAAAGCTAGAGGAGGTGCGGCTATAATAGTCCGCACTCTTTGATTGATAAGTCGTGACTCGTGGGACTTGTGCCGCGGCCTTATATACTGCTTTAGATGGAGTCCCACTCTCGGGTTAGGTGTTTTCCTTTTCGCCACCTAGTGGCGACGCGCGAAGCTCACATATAATGTGTGAACATGCAATATTGGCACACATTTACATTTACTTCATAACTAGTATTGGTATTATAATGGATGCAACCATATTGGCAACACATTTATATTTATTTAGTAGCCAATATTGGTCATCATGGGCACTGCAATATTGGCAGAACACTTGCATTTTGTTAACAACCAATATTAATTTTACATTGGCAAATATTGGCCAAGACATTTCCAATATAACCAATATTGAGCCAAGGTATACCAATATTTTGCCAATGTTTTGTGCTACTAGGGTTCTATAATAATATAAATATAACTGTTGTTTTTAAATACTGCATAATAATTAATTAAATATGTAATGCAAGATATAATTTTTAGGAAAAATTATATTTGTCTATATAAAAAAAGGTAAAATCATATATAATCTTAAATGATTATATATAATATCATATATGATTTATATCAAAGCATACATGAAACTAACCTTTGCTTTGGTTTTATACATGCTTAGATATGATATCAGTATCTGACTATGCCTGATTGTACAAAATGACGTGAGGTATCTAATATCATTTTTTATGATCAGAAATGGTCAGAGATGGACATCATATCTAAGCATATACAAAAACGTATGCTCTGATAAAATCATATGTGATATTATATATAATCATATAAGACTGTATATAATTTTATTTTTTTTTATATAAATAGACATGGACTTTTTTTTCCCGGGGATATATAAGCGTATACCATAAAAAAAAAATTGAATGGCTTGTTTGCAAATACATATAAAGCTAATCATTTTTTTTTTCTAATAAAATGTCCACGCAGGTCACAATGACGTCATTTTGACGTCACTGCAGGGAGTCTTGATATGAAATTGACGTTTTGAAGTCAAAATGATATCATTTTGATGTTATGGTGACTTTTTGTTCTCCTTGGGATTACTCACTTGTTTTATAGATATCATCCGATTGGGCACGTCTGCATTTGATTGACATGTATTTATGAAAGAAATTTGCCGATTAAATTGATCGTACATCCACTCAATGTTAAAATATTCTGTATATCCTGTATGACCTCTGTATCGACAATAAAGAAAGACATATGTGTAAATAGATGTATATACAAATATATATATATATATATATATATTGTACAAAAGCGTTTAAGTATTGCGTGCATAATAGATAAGGGTGCTGGCGTAGCCGAGTGGCGACATCGTCGCCTGCGTACTTCTGTCCCTTCTTCTCTCTGAGAGACGACAGCCTAAGGACGTGCGTGCGAATATAGGTAGATAGAATTAAGGATAAATGATTATAAAACAAAAAGAGTACAATAAAGTTAGACATAAAATTGGTCCTTCATATAGCCGGATAAAGAGCGTATCAGGAAACACATTTGTTAATACGATAAAAACACATTCGTCGACGTTGCGTTACGTAGAGGTTAGAGTTACCGATAGCTGCTAATTTTGAGACATCATGGAGGAGATTGAGTTAACTAAAATGAAAAAGCGTCGTGGTATGATCAAGGCAAATTTAACGAGATTTAAAGGTTTTTTAGATACTTACGTGCCAGATCGTGATTATAACATATTAAAAGCGCGCTTTGAAAAAGCAAAATCTTTGTTATCAGATTTCGAAAATATTCACATGGAGATTGAAATAACAGGATAGCAGTGACGACAATTCTAGACAATTATTCGAAGATAACTATTATGAGCAAATAGCGAGAGCCCAAGAATTATTGGATGTTAGAGAGAGGAGCACAGCGTCGGTCAATGATGCGAACAACGATGCAGACATTCGAGTAGTATTAAGATAATTAACGAATTTGCATACAAATGAGGTAAGCGTTAAATTGCCTACTATAACGTTACCGAAATTTGATGGAAAGTATGAAGACTGGTTAAACTTCCAAGACTCATTCAAAACTTTAGTCCATGATAATACAAAAATACAAGCAGTTCAAAAGTTTAATTATTTAAAGTCATGTTTAATCGATAATGCTGCTCAAGTCATACACTCGTTATCAGCTACAGCGGAAAACTATGAAATCGCGTGGAATTTATTGAGAGAAAGATACAGTAATAAATGCATTATTATACAAAATCACGTTAAAGCATTATTTGAATTACAGGTTATGTTGAAAGAATCAGCATCGGGCTTAAGCACATTGATCGACACAGCGCTCAGACACATACACGTCTTACGAAATCTAGAGCAACCAGTAGAGGGATGGGATGCATTACTTCTGCACTTGATTGGTTCGAAAGTAGATAAGAAAACACGAGTAGAATGGGAAAAATCTTTAGACGGCATTGAAATGCCTACCATAGATCAGTATTTTAAATTTTTACGTAATAGATGTCACGTATTAGAGACTATTCCTAATGAAACGTTCAACCGAGAGAACACGTCAAACAATAAAACGTTGAACTCAAGTAAAGCTACCTCGAGTAAAACAAAATAAGTTCTATTAGAAACACAAGCTACATGTAAGTGTCATATTTGCGGAGAAAATCACAAGATACAAAATTGCGAAAAGTTTAAGGGCATGAATTACAACGAAAGATCAGATTCAATAAAAAAGGCAGGTCTCTGTTTTAATTGTTTTAGAGATAATCATAGAGTCAATGAATGCAAAGCGAGTAGTTGTAAAAAATGTGATCGTCGACATCATACTATGTTACATGCAGTCCGTTCTAATGACACGTCACAATCAGTTGAAACAGAGACAGAACATAACGTAGAATCATCGGTAACAAAAGCAACTATACAAAGCTTGAGTTCGACGTTGAAAAATACATCACAGATAATTCTGTCCACGGCATTGATAAATATTGCAGATGCGACAGGACAATATCCCTCATGCAGAGTAGTTCTAGATTCTGGATTACAATCCAATTTTATATCCGAACAATGTTGCGATAAGTTGAAACTATCCAAGAAGTCAGTAGATATTCCCATAAGCGGAATTGGAGAAACAATTTACCGTATTAGATACACTACTCGAGTAACCATCAAGTCCAGAACTGATGCATTTACCCTCAACATTAATTATTTAATTATACCTAAAGTAACTGAGCCCTTACCGTCAGGAGTTATTAAGCGTAAGATATTAAACATTCCGAAAGATATAATACTAGCAGATCCGACATTTGATCAACCTAGTCACATAGATATGCTCATCGGAGCAGAATACTTTTATCAATTGTTATGTTCTGGCCAAATCAAATTGAATTCAGACGCAACTATATTACAAGAAACTAGATTCGGTTGGATTGTTACTGGTAAAGTTTATGTCCGACAGTAGACAATCTATGCCACCTCTCTTGAAGTACGTTAGAAGAGACCGTACAAAGGTTCTGGGAAACAGAAGAAATACCTAAACGGAAAATATTATCGACTGAAGAGGAAACCTGTGAAGAACACTACAAACAAACAGTTGAGAGGACTGCCTCAGGACATTATACGGTAAGACTGCCGTTCAACGATCAGAAGGATAAATTAGGCGAGTCATACAATATGGCTTTAAAGAGATTTCAAGGATTAGAAAGAAGATTAAGCACTAATACCGAACTGTATGAAGACTACAGAAAATTTCTAAATGAATACGAAGCCTTAGGACATATGTCCAGGATTGAAGACACAAGCTTTCATGGTGGTTATTTCCTTCCACATCATGCAGTCATCAAAAATACTAGCACTACAACAAGACTGAGAGTAGTATTTGATGCCTCAGCGAAAACTACTTCTGGCCTTTCGTTGAACGATACGTTGTTCACTGGACCTGTGACGCAACGGGATCTTTTTTCTATAATAACGAGATTTCGACTACATAATGTAGTCTATACAGCTGACATTGAAAAAATGTTCAGACAGGTTTTCATAAATGAAGATGATCGTCAATACCAAAGGATTTTATGGAGAAATAATCCAGAGGAACCTATTAAGGTTTATAAACTTAATACAATAACATATGGATTGACTTCGTCGCCTTACCTGGCGATTCGTACAGTACAACAATTGGTAGCTGATGAGCGACAAAATTATCCAGAAGCAGCAGACATCATAGCACAGGACATGTATGTGGATGACCTTTTAACAGGTGCCGAGACATTGGAGAAGGCTCAAGCTTTAAAGGGTCAGATCTCGAGTCTTTTAAGAAAAGTAGGCTTTAATCTTCGAAAATGGTCTTTCAACCATCCTCAGCTCATTGAGAAGATTGATCAAACAACAGAAGAATCTATATGCCTTGAATTCTTTGATGTACAGAAAACGTTAGGAATTCTATGGAGTCCACAAGACTGTTTGTTATATCGAATCAACCTACAACAACGAGAGAAGATGATAACGAAGCGTTCTATATTGGCACAAGTCGCATCTTTATACGATCCACTTGAACTTTTAGGACCAGTCATCGTCAAGGCAAAGATACTATTACAAGCTCTATGGAAATTACAATTGACCTGGGATGAACCAGTTCCTGATGAAATCAACGAAAAGTGGCGAACCTTTCGAAACACACTGGAAGTATTGAATAGCATTACCTTCCCACGACAAATCAGTACAACTAAATCTAGAAGTCTGCATTACACGGATTTGCAGATGCGAGTGAAGCGGCTTACGGAGCAACTTTGTACATAAGGTCGTCGGACTCTGAACAATCTTACAAAGTGGTATTGGTTTGCTCCAAATCGAGAGTCGCACCGCTTAAAAAACTTACACTACCTAGACTGGAATTATGTGCAGCCTTGTTGCTAGCACAGCTTTGTAAAGCAGTTTTGGAAGCGCTCAAGATACCTTTTGATCAGATCATATTATGGTCAGATTCAACCATAACTTTACACTGGATTAACACAAGACCACATCAATTGAAGACATTTGTAGCGTGTTGCTGTTATTCAAGAACTCAGCGAACAATGTTAATGGAGACATATTGCATCTCACGATAACCCAGCTGATTTGGTTTCTGAGAGGAGTCCTTCCCTCGGAACTTATTGATAATCTTTTATGGAGCAGAGGTCCGGAATGGCTGGCAGAACCCGAGCAAAATTGGCCTAACTTTCAACCAACAATATCTGAGATACCAGAGAAAAAGACAGCGATCATTTTGAAGACAGAACAGAAATTTGACGTATTACAACAATTTTCAACGATAACTATGCTTCGCAGAGTGGTGGCATGATGTCTTAGATTCGCAAATAACTGTCGTACAAACACTAAAATACGAGGTAATTTAACTAATTTAGAACTAAATCAAGCAATGAATAAGATTATAAGGCTTGTTCAAATCGAGTCCTTCAACAATTAAATCAAACGGTTAGAAGCAAATAAAACACTTAAGAAAAACAGTAAACTTACTGCCTTACACCCCTTTTTTGATTTAAATGGAATTTTACGAGTAGGGGGTAGATTAGCGAACGCAGAGTTAAAATATGAACACAAACATCAAATGATTTTACCGGAAAGACATCACATAACAGATTTAATTATTAGAGAAGCCCATGTTTCATTATTACATGCTGGACCTCAAGCCACTTTATATCACGTGAGACGAAAATTTTGGCCAGTACACGTAAAAAATAGAATTAGACGAATCATTCATGAATGTATAATATGCTTTAAAGCAAAACCGAAAATGATAGACTATGTAATGGGTAATCTGCCCAAGGAGCGATTCGAATGTACGCGTCCATTTGCGAACGCAGGTGTTGATTATTGCGGTCCCTTTTTGTTAAAAGAGAAAAAACTACGTAATCGTAATAAGGTTAAGGCTTATGTGTCCATCTTTATATGCCTGTCGACTAAAGCAGTTCATTTGGAGCTGGTCAGTGAATTAAGGGGGGAACCTGGTTTAGAACGCTGAAAATAAGGTGAACTTTGCGAATTTTTTCAGAACTAACAATAAAATCGATCTTTTCAAAACTTTAAGGACAATTTATTACATGTTTGAACAATACAAAAAATATTTTTTATTAAAAAAATAATGATATTTATATTGAGTTTTTTGATGATTATGGTTGTGCCTCGTGACCGAAGTTGCGAATTGGCGGGAAAAATACAGCCTCCATTTCTTGTCTGAAACAAAAAAAATCGATCTGGTTTTACTTGTCATAAAATTCTATCGTCGATGAACTAAAAAAAATTAAGAAAAATATATAAAATTATAAAAATTATGGGACTTTAGTAAAAAATAGCGATTTCGACCCTAAAATTTTGACCTATTTATGCAAAAATAAATTATTTAAACTAGTTTTTTCTTAAATGTTTTTAGTTCATATAGAATGGTTTACAATTATGTAACTAAAAAATGTTAGAAGAAGTCGATTGGTAGGATAGTTTTTTCTCTATCTTTCCCGCCAATTTGGAAAAAGTGGTTTCGAGAAAATCGCGTTTAAAGTTTGCGGTACTAAAAAAGAATAATTATTGGTAATTTACAGTTAATCTGCTATACCAGGTCCATATAACAAGCCTTCCGCTTCCTCATAAAACTCGTTTTGTTGGATTTCGTGAAGCCTACGAGCTATACGAGCCTCTTTTGTGCTGCTTAGTCAGCGCCGCTCCAGTCTCGTAACTCGTTCTTCGTCGTATTTGTCGGCGAATATTTTACATTGTTGACCCATGTTTATTTCCAGCAACATCATTGTTTGCAATATAGTGGAATATCCTTCATTAAAGATTCCTGCAGCAATAAAAGCGGCGATTTCAATAATTTTCGAGTCAGAATTCAAATGTTTCGGAACGAGACGCCAGATCGTTGAATTAAAACTCTCGTTAGAGTTTTGCGTATGTCCGCCTAAGCATCTTGTTAAAAATTCTTCTTTTGACAGTTCTTCATAAATAGAAATAAGATGTTTTTCAATATCTGATGTAATAATTCGAGAGCGATGGTCGTAATTTTTTTCTTCACTTCTGGCATCAGCTTTGCACCACTCGCACCAACTCTCGGCTTCCATCAGACAATTTTTATGCCTTGGCTGTTCATTTGTAGAATAATAGTGATATAATGTTGCTATTACAGCTTTTTTCATATTCATCACGAGCCCTTCTTTTTGAAAATTTCTTAATCGTAATCATAAATCAATCAGCCATTTCAGCTACACTTACACATATAAACATGTACACAGACTTCCTGTACATGAACACTGACTCAAATATGCTTCGACAAACATTTGCCAAGCAAAATAATACCGTATCAGAAACCAAAAGATGGAGCACAACCTTAATTCTTACCGCGCGCTCCTATACTTGCGCGCTCCTACATTGCTCTTCAAGCTGTAACTATAAAAATATTTCGAATTTCGCTCTATAACTTTACGAGTATCTTCTTTGAGAGTACTACTATCGATTAAAGTAAAAAAAAAAATTTCGAAATTTTTGGCCCTATAAACCAGGTTCCCCCCTTAAGTACGGAAGCCTTTATAGCGGCGCTTAAACGATTCTTTTCACGTAGAGGCAAATCAAATATCATACTGTCCGATAATGCCACTAATTTTGTCGGCGCGAGAAACGAATTGCATGATCTTTATGAGTTTATTAATACTCAACCTTATAAAGAGCGACTAACACACTGGTTGGGAGAGCAAGAGGTGACCTGGAAATTCATACCACGATCTCCTCATTTTGGAGGAATTTGGGAGGCCGCGGTCAGATCTTTTAAGTATCACTTATATCGAGTTACCAAAAATACGTTATTTACATTCGAGCAATTTAACACATTAATCATCGAGATCGAAGCTGTGTTGAACTCCAGGCCACTAACGCCTTTATCAGCTGAACCAGACGATTTAAGCGTGTTAACCCCGAGTCATTTTTTAATTGGTGACTTGCTTTCATCGGTTCCAGAAAATGACTTTACTAATACTACTAGCAATAGATTGTCTCATTGGCAACATATACAAAAACTAAAACGTGATTTCTGGAATAGATGGAATAAAGAATATCTCACGGAAATAACGACACGCACTAAAAAACCTAGTGAACAATCGCAACAACAAAAGTTACAAATAGGCGATTTAGTTATACTCCGCGAAAATAAAACTTCACCCTTGTATTGGCCCACAGGAAGAATTGTAAAATTATACCCTGGGCAAGACAATATCGTTAGAGTGATAGAAGTAAAAACAGTAAATGGAATATATAAGCGCGCCACGAAAAATGTAGCTCTTTTACCTATAATAAAAGATTAGTTGAACAAAGGTTCAACGGTGGGGAGAATGTACAGAAGCGTTTAAGTATTGCGCGCATAATAGATAAGGGCGCTGGCGTAGCCGAGTGGCGACATCGTCGCCTGCGTACTTCCGTCCCTTCTTCTCTCTGAGAGACGACAGCCTAAAGACGTGCGTGCGAATATAGGTAGATAGAATTAAGGATAAATGATTATAAAACAAAAAGAGTACAATAAAGTTAGACATATATAAATATCAATACTATATATTTTTAATGATAAATTTTTTAGCCTATTTAGAGCAAGTTCTTTTTAGCAAAAGTACCGAAAAAAATTATTATTTATTGTAATGCTTTAGTCTTTTAGATTATACATCTTTTTCTTACATTGTGTGAATGTAAACATAATTATATGTGTATGATAGGAGTAAAAGAAAAATTAAGTGATCTCAAAACCAAGATCAGGTACATATATTACCTCGGTTTCCACGCCAAACAAGTTTTTGAAGGAAATATATTGCTAGGGTATATTGCTAGTTCAATATGTACGCCTATTCTTCTCGCCACGCAGATATATGTTAGCCATAACAGTTTTCTATTATATAACTCTTGAAAATGGCTTTCTCTAATCTGTAATAAAATAATAACTTAAAATAATTGAAAATAAACTTATAATTTCAATATAATGGGAAATAATTACAATATTTCCGATAGTTTGTAATAAGAAAGAATATCACATAAGAAAATATGCTGCGTATGTTCGCATATACCTACTTGATTTAATTTCCACGAATAATCTAAGTTATAGGAATCAAAATTTAAAATAATTTGGTCCAATATGCATTTAATTTGTCTTGCTTTAGTTTCACCCCAATAATTTTCACGAATATTATTATGTTTCCAAAAGGAAAATTGCTTAGACGATGTTGATGGGGCTTATTTATAAATGTTTTCCAATTTCTTAGAAAATTTCCTCTAATCTAGCATCGAAAAAGTTTTATACTGTAATATCTTTGTGTTAAATCGTATTCCCTGAAATATTCACAATTTATTGTATGATTAATATATTAATTATATATATTAATATATTAATATATATATACAGGGTGTCCCATTTTAAATAATACGCTCAAATATCTCCGAAACGGTGCGTTAAATAAAAAAATGTTTCAAACAAAAGTTGTATGGCTTGAATGGAGCCATCAGATGGTGGCAATGATTTGATCTTGGAGAGTCGTTTGAAGGTCACGTGAAGGTCACCTTCAATTTTTTAAACAGAACTCTCTATTTTTTATTACTTATTCTTGTAGCTTATCTCGAGAGCTTTTCAAAACACTATAATAAAGTATTTCTTCATTGAGTACTTTTCGAGTTATAAGGTTTGAAATAATTTCTTAATTTTACATAAACCATAAAATATCTAGTAAAATATTCATTTTTCGATTATCTTACCTTAATACTTTTATGTACAAAATAATGAGAGGAATCAATTGTTGTAAAGAAAAAACATAGTTGTTTTGAAGAAAAAAATATGTAATTTGCAATTAACATATTTGCAATTACATATTTTTTCTTAAAAATAACTATGTGTTTTCTTTACACCAATTGATTCCTCTCATTATTTTGTACATAAAAGTATTAAGGTAAGATAATCGAAAAATAAATATTTTACTAGATATTTTACGGTTTATGTAAAATTAAGAAATTCCCAGATAGCCAAATCTGTTAGAACAGATTTTCGTCAAACACCCATTACAAATTTTAAAGGCAGAAAGACTACAGTTTGCATAGAGGAATTGATGTATTCGATCATGTTGCCAGCATGTCAGCAGACATACAACAAAATCTGTTCACATAACTGGACAACAGATCGTCAATAGAAACCGAGCAGAACTTGTTGATATAATTGACGGCACATTGATGACAGAAACCGAGCAGGATCTGTGCGGCGCAATTTTGACAGCAGATTGGTAACAAAAACCGAGCAGGATCTGCGCAATGAAATTTGATATTAAATTGTCGGCAGAAATCCGGTAGAGCCTGCTGATGTAACTGACGACACATTGATGGCAGAAACCGAGCAGGATCTGTGCGGCGCAATTTTGACAGCAGATTGATAACAAAAACCGAGCAGGATCTGCGCAATGAAATTTTATATCAAATTGTCGGCAGAAATCGGGTAGAGCCTGCTGATGTAACTGACGGCACATTGGTGGCAGAAATCGAGCAAGATCTGCGCAACACAGTTTGATATCAGATTGGTTGCAGAAACCGAGCAGGATCTGCGCAATGAAATTTGATATCAAATTCTCGGCAGATATCGAGTAGAGCCTGCTGATATAACTGACGGCAGATTGATGGTAGAAATTGAACACGATCTGTGAGGCGCAATTTGATAGCAAATTGATAACAAAAATCGAGCAGGATCTGCGCACACAATCTCTGATAGCAGATTGACGGCAGAAACGGAACAGAGTTTGCATGATTCGATAGTTCCTTCACTTACCGCTACGGGAGCTGTACTTTCTCGTAATCTAATTTTTGTCAGAAATATATATAAAGTCGCGAATATGAAGATAAGACTGAAAATATAGTAATTATCATTTTAATTTCTATCACTTTAATTTCTGATACAAGCAGATGAGATTCAGAATATTAAACTGATTGGAATCAATATGCTAAATGGAAAATTATTCATGTACTGCCTATTTGAGGCATAAAGCAAGAATTTAATTCTAAATAAATTACATCTCCAGTTTTACAAGTTACATTTACTTTATTATTAATTTAATTAAATTAAATTAGTCCTTCGCTATATAAGATATAACTACGATATAACATATATTACATTAACATATATTACGATATAACATATGACATGTATGTCATTTTAGAAGAAAATTGTAATTAACTTGCCGATAATATTCTTATTTAGCACTTGTAATAATCAATTTTGTTGCATTTATATAGTATTAATAAAAGTAAGCGCAAATCTTGTGCAGTTTCTGCTGTCAATTTGCCATCAGGTTGCATGCGTAGATTCTGCTCGGTTTCTGCTGTAAATTTGCCATCAGATTGCGTGCACAGATTCTGCTCGGGTTCTGCCGACAATCTGTTGTCAGATCATGTTTTACAGATTCTGCTGACAATATGTTGACAGGTTATGTTTTACAGACTCTGTCGCCAAAACAAAAGCTTAATGCGGACACAGATGGCTACGGTTCTGATATGGAAATCTGATCGAATTTGCTGCCAATCTGCTGCCAACCTGCTAACATTTTGCTTACTGGGTTATTTCAAATCTCATAACTCGAAAAGTACTCAATGAAGAAATAATTTGAATCCGCATATTAGCATCCATAGAATATCAAGCCAAACATATATTTGCCATATTCCTTAATACAAAGAATCTTACGCTTCAGGCGCTATCACGCATATCACATAAATCTTACTCAGGAACTTCATGGAACAGATTTTGAAAATAGGATAAATTTTTGTAACTGGGCTTGCCAAATGCTAGAACAAAATCCACAATTCTTTCATTTCATGTTTTTCCGATGAAGCAACTTTTAAAAGTAATGGTAGTGTAAATCGGCATAATATGCATTACTGGTCGCGAGAGAATCCATTTTGGATGCAGCAAATTGATAATCAACGTATTTGGAGTGTAAATGTTTGGTACGGCATTCTAAATGGCCACATAATCGGACTTTATTTTTTCGAAAGAACATTAAATGGTAGAATATATCAAAATTTTCTCATGAATCATCTACCAACGTTATTAGAAGATATAGATTTATACACTCGAAGACAAATGTAGTTCCAGCAAGATGGCGCACCGCCTCATTTTACAAGAGAATCGACGACTTTATTAAATCAGAAATATTCAAATCGATGGATCGGACGTAATGGACCTGTAAAATGGTCACCTCGTTCACCTGATTTAACTCCAATGGATTATTTTTTATGGGGACATGTCAAAGCTATCGTATATGAACAACCACTAACAACCCGTGACGACATGATTGTCCGAATTACCGAAGCTCTTCAAAATATTCCAACGGACGTCCTAAGAGCAGCAGTAAATCATTTAACACATAGAATTCATGTTTGTTTACAAGTTCAAGGTCAAAATTTTGAGCATTTATTGTTATAAATAAAAATACATGACATTTACAATTATGAACTTTTCTTCTTGTGTAAAGACCTTAAATGACCTTATAATCATATATCGTTGAATTCGTCTTAAAATCGACTGTCAGTCTAATAGATCAAAAATATGGCGATCCATTTAAAAAAATTAAGTTGATCTTGAAATCTCCTTAATGCCTTCATCTATAAGAATATCATTTGTACCATATGATATCCCCCTCTGTGTCAAACATCTTTTGGTATAAAAATTTTTTCATAGCTCTTCAACTTTAGCTAATATTCACATCGGTCACTTTATATGAATCACCCTGTATATATTGCGACGTCTTTTTATTTTTAATTTTTCGATCCTCCTCGGGTGTTGGAGAGGAGGATGTTAATGGGGAGCGAAAACGCCGTCAAAAACACAAGGCGGATAGAGATACTCGCGCTCGGAGGAACTAAGATGGAGGGTGTTCTCGCGCGCGCCGCGGCGAAGCGAAGGCCGTCTCGAAATCTCGAAGATGGGCGCCAGATACGGTCTTCCACGTATCAGTTCGCAAAATCGTCAGAATAACGCGAAGAACGTTAGCCTGTTTCGCCACGGGCCGACCAGCTCACCTAACGGTAGAGGGGCAGGGTCCGTTGAAAAGGATCTAGAATTATTTTATGCGAAGCTGTCGGTGATTACGAAAATTGACGAACACAACGGAATTTAACACACACGACAAACGAACACTCAAATAAGTTACGCGAATTTAATAGAAGAGAGAATGTAACAAATTTATTTAAATAAAAGAAATATAATAGAAAAGAATATAAAGGGAAAGAAATAACAAGTTCTAGAAAGAAATAGTAATAATGACATAAATTAGCGAGACTGAATCAACGAACTATAACTGAGTTTAACATAAATGCGAAAATTTGAAATAACGTACAACAGATCGACAGCGGTGATAACAATAGCAATACGAAATCGAGATCATAAGACAGCGGAGATATTTATCGTCCTCCCGGCCCGTTTTTATGGCCGGACTTTGCGAAACCGAACGGCGTTTCGAGAGCGTAACGGAAATTTCGACAATCTCCTCGAGGACGCATTTAACAGATCTATTCCCTTTGTTACTCGCTCTTTTAATCGGCAGCACTATGCTTGAAATGAGGCTTAATAATTGAGCGATAGTAATCAAGCGATTTGCGAAGACGAAAAATCTCGCTTGCTACGAGCAAGATCGATTCGCTCGGAATTCGATAGCCGTCGGACGCCGCTTCGCCTCGTTTCGGCGTAACGCTTTCTATCTACGCGAAACCCTCGAATTTCGACACTTTCTTAATCTATTATGCACCGCGACACACTCCAACGTACGACAAATACCGCGCAATAAACGCAATTCGTACAAGTATCAAGAGCGACAAGGACAGCACGACATTTGCCACGTCGTCACACGCACACGATCACACGCTCACATACACGCTAATTGCAGACGAAATTTGCCCGGAGATCGATTGCGGGGAGGTCTTACGCGGTTTCGACAACTCTTTTCGACAGCACGGATAGCGAACGCATTCCCCGCGATTTACCGCGCACGTGGTCGATATACGAGAGCCGGTCACTACGCGTTTTACGACACCCCGAATCCCGGAGAGAGACGAACGGTTCTTTATCAGCTACGGCCGACGTTACGATCGTCCTTGATGCCTCGGTCGCTTGTCTCCGGTCGCCCGAAATACACGAAAATCGCGAGCTCGGTACAATGCCCGAGCGACAACGAGACACGAAAATGGCGACGGCGACAGAACGGCCGGTCCGCGGACGGAATCGCGTACGTGGCGTACAAAATAGCGATGGGCAACCTCACCGATACTCGCTCCCGTTGACAGGGGATGATCCTCGGTCTCGTCCTCTCGACAACCTCGGCTGCGACACACAAAACGACAACGACAATATACGTTTCGCAAAACGACTACAAGCTGAGAGCGCCCGCACCAGAGTGAGTCCCTGGATCTCGCGATCCAGGGTCGATAGCGGCGTCAATTCTGCGCGCAGGGGTGCGCGGATTAGCGGCCAATAGCGCCGCGACACGCGAGGTATTACTGCGCCCCGCGACAACGCCGTATCGGGGGCCGTAACGGCCCCGATAATTTAAAATTCCGAATCTCGGTGACCCTGTTATCCGCGGTCTTCCGGATGCTGGTCCTTCGTCCTCCGTCCTTGGAGGGTGGCGCCGATCCGGTCCGGTTACTCCGGCTCAAGACAGCTGTTTCTTGGCTGTTTTCCCTCCGTTATTTGAAGGGGGCGAAATCCACCCACGACTCTGTTCCTCCGGCGTTGTCGTATCGGCTGTCGTAATGATTCCTCTTGGACCTCTTCTGGTTTCCCTCCGGCGGGTTGCCCGACGTACAAAAATGATACAAAAAAAATAATTAATACTAGCGCGAAAAAGGATAATGGCTCGTCTCTCCGGAGATTTCGCTACGGCTCTCGCAATCTTTTTCTGGCGCGGCCGCTCGCGCCCCGTGAAGATTTCCGGGGCGGATGGACGCGCCTCGGGACGGCAACGTCACAATATACAGGGTGACCCATTTTAACTTAGGCAGCCAAATAACTCGAAAAATAAGCAAGATAGAGAAAAATGTTTTAGACAAAAGTTGTATGGTTTCGAGGGGGCCATAAGATGGTATCATTGGTTTGACCTTGAAGAGTCATTTGAAGGTCACGTGAAGGTCACTTCAATTTTTTTAAATGGAACATCCTATATATTTTTGTACATTCTTGTAGCTCATCTCGAGAGCTTTCCAAAACACTATAATTAAGTACATTTTCGTTAAGTACTTTTTGAGTTATGAGGCTTGAAATAATTTCTTAATTTTACATAAACCGTAAAATATCTTGTAAAATATTCATTTTTCGATTACCTTACCTTAATAGTTTTATGTACAAAATAATGAGAGGAATCAATTGGTGTAAAGAAAACACATAGTTGTTTCGAAGAAAAAATATGTAATTTGCAATTAACAATTCCATATTTTTTCTTAAAAACAACTATGTGTTTTCTTTACACCAATTGATTCCTCTCATTATTTTGTACATAAAAGTATTAAGGTAAGATAATCGAAAAATGAATATTTTACAAGATATTTTACGGTTTATGTAAAATTAAGAAATTATTTCAAGCATCATAACTCAAAAAGTACTTAACGGAAAGGTACTTAATTATAGTGTTTTGGAAAGCTCTCGAAATAAGCTACAAGAATGTACAAAAATATATAGGGTATTCCATTTAAAAAAATTGAAGTGACCTTCACGTGACCTTCAAATGACTCTTCAAGGTCAAACCAATGATACCATCTTATGGCCCCCTCGAAACCATACAACTTTTGTCTAAAACATTTTTCTCTATCTTGCTTATTTTTCGAGTTATTTGGCTGCCTAAGTTAAAATGGGTCACCCTGTATATATATATATATATATATATATATATATATATATATATACAGGATGGCCCATTTTAATCCATCCAGTCGAATATCTCGAAAACCAAGCCCGGGAGAGAAAAATGTTTCAGACAAAAGTTGTTTGGTTTCGAGGGGGCCATAAGATGGTACCATTGGTTTGACCTTGAAGAGTCATTTGAAGGTCACGCGAAGGTCACCTTCAATTTCTTAAATGGAACCTACTACTTTGTCATTGCATATTCTTGTAGCTTATCTCGATTGTAATTATAATCTCGATTGTTCTAATTGTTAATTGCAAATTACATATTTTTTCTTCAAAACAACTATGTGTTTTCTTTACACCAATTGATTCCTCTCATTATTTTGTACATAAAAGTATTAAGGTAAGATAATCGAAAAATGAATATTTTACAAGATTTTTTACGGTTTATATAAAATTAAGAAATTATTTCAAGCCTCATAACTCAAAAAGCACTTAACGAAAAGGTACTTAATTATAGTGTTTTGGAAAGCTTTTGAGATAGGCTACAAGAATGTGTAATGATAAATAGTATGTTCCATTTAAGAAATTGAAGGTGACCTTCATGTGACCTTCAAATGACTCTTCAAGGTCAAACCAATGGTACCATCTTATGGCCCCCTCGAAACCAAACAACTTTTGTCTGAAACATTTTTCTTTCCCGGGCTTGGTTTTCGGGATATTCGACTGGATGGATTAAAATGGGCCACCCTGTATAAAGTTCCGATACAGCTGAATAACTCCCAAGATAAAGTATTTTCCAAAAATGTTAAGGTCATTCTTGTAGTAACTTTCAACGAGGAATTCAATGATGACCTTGGTTTTGAACTTGACGATGACCTTCAAGGTTATTTCAAGGTCAACTTTATTTTTTTAAACAGAAACCCCCTTTTTTGATGTCGGCAATCGAAAGAGCGGGAAATTTTACGTCCAAAAATGTTCTCAGTTCATAGGTCAGGTGTGACCTTGACGGTCACTGAAAGGTCATTTAAACTTGAACAAGGTCTGGATACCTCTGAGAAGCGTAGCTTCTGGAAATGATTCAAACTTACCTTAGTAATTTATTTGAACAAAGTGCATTCAGTAGTAACCTCAGACTCGACCTTGCCGCTGACCTTCAAGTTTTTTTCCCATTAGAATATTAGATTTACTTTTAGCGTTATCCAGGAACAACGACGTGGACGTAGTAAATTTTGTTCCCTTTGGGGTGCTTGATTATCGTGAGTCCCCTTGCCTCTCACATTTTGGGGTGCTTGATTATCGTGAGTCCCCTTGCCTCTCACGTTTTGGGGTGCTTGATTATCGTAAGTCCCCTTGCCTCTCACGTTTAGTCGTAGCCACTAGGATGCACAACATCTTTAACGCAAATGCTCAAACTGCTCTCCGTTCACTTCTTGGCAGTAAGCCAACCGCTGATAGAAAGCGCTAACAGCATTTCCAATGATTTCGATGGGAATTAAAGCTGATTCATCTACTATTCTTTGTTGCAATTCTGCTAAATTTTGAGGTTTTGTTCTATAGACTCGATCTTTTAGATAGCCCCAAAAAAAATAATCTAGAGGTGTCAAGTCAGGTGATCTAGCTGGCCATTCAATTGTGCCCCTACGTCCTATCCACCGATCACGAAACACTGTATCTAAGTAAGCGCGAACATCTCGTCCGTAATGAGGCGCAGCGCCATCCTGCTGGAACCATATGTCCTCAAAGTTGTCTCCAGCAATCTCTCTTATTGCAGGAACTATTTGATTCCGTAGCATGTCCTCATACTTTTCAGCAGTCAAATTACCATCAATAAAAAACGGTCCTATTATTCTGTTGTTGAGTATTCCAGCCCAAACGTTTAATTTCTGTGGATATTGAGATTTGTCTTCTCGTGGCCAATGAGGGTTTGTATCTGCCCAATATCTACAATTATGCCTATTTAAAGTGCCGTCTAGTTCAAATGTTGCTTCATCCGAAAAGACAATATTTGATGGAAAGTTGGGATTTTCATCTATGCGTGCCATCATATCCGCAGAAAACTCAACACGGCGATCAAAATCATCTTCATTTAACTTGTGAACAAGTACCACTTTAAACGGATGAAACTTCGCTCTCTTTAGTATGTTATGAACAGACGATTTACTTATTTCATGCTCTTGAGCAGCCCTACGGACGGAAGTATGCGGATTTTCGGTGAATGATAATAAAACATCCAATGATTTCTCCTTATTTCCTGCTAACCTTGGTCTCCCTGATCTAGGTAGATCTCTTACAGTGCCTGTATCAGTAAACCGTCTAACAGTTCGTTGAACAGTCATTGCTGTAATTCCAGTCATTCCAACCCTAAATGTTTCATTGAAAATATTTCCAAAAACTTTTTTTGTATACAAGAAAAAAAATGATATCAGTCTAAAGTGCAGTAGTTTACAAATAAAGAACTAGTAGAGCTTTTAGATAAAAATACCAGAATATAATTTGAATTTTCTTTTTAAAGACTTTAATTTTCGTTTGAAGTATCTATTTGCTGGTCGGAGTTTAATTACTGGCTGGTTCATACTATTAGTCAAAATGGAACATCTTACTAAAAGAGAAAGAATATCACTTCTCATGATGAGAGGCTGGGGTGCGGTGACGCGATCTTATAGGGAGGTAATATTTCAATGTTCTTGAAATATGTTATAGAGGAAGAATCGCTAAATGTGTTTTGCATCAAACATACAATTTTATCTCTTCTTTTCTTTCGTAAAATCTTATCCTGTATCATTTCCATAATATAAAAAATAATTTCAAAATAAAATTTAAAGTAAAATTTAAAATTTATAATAATAAATGTGATTATATGTGTATTATATATGATAAACTTATATATTGTATACAAAATAATCATTCGATTCATCACTCTACATATTTCTGTTTAAAGGTTTTATAGAATTATCAAAACACAATTACCTTTATGAATAAGACGTAATTTCTATCCGAAACTGGATAAAATTGTACATAATCATCAAAATTTTATATAGCTACTCACTTCTGTTGTGCGCATCTTTTCTGGATTAGCCATTGATTGACATTTATTTAGGACAGAAATCTGCAGATTAGATTCATCGTGCATTCAATCAATGTTAAAATATTCTTTATATCCTATTTTCTATAATGTAATTCATGAAAATAATTTTAATTCTAACTCTAATTTGTAATAAAATAATAACTTAAAATAATGTACATACTTATAATCTCAGTATAATGGAAAATAATTATATTATTTATGATAGTTTATAATAAAGAAACTACAATAGGGTCTGACTACTACTTATAATAAAAAAAATTTGACATAAGAAAACCCACAAAAAAAAATGGCTACAATGTGGGAGTTAATTAAGCAATAAAAAAACAAATTCGATTGTTAGTGCAAGTGTTTCCGAATTGTTTATATTATTTGGCAACGGACTGTATCAAGTAAACCTAGAAAATTATTTTCTTCTATGACAGTATTGTCTGCGAAAAGGCGAAAGAAGAAACGTATTCGTTCTAATTAAGCTTAACTAAAAAGCTAAGCTAACCTTAAATTATCGAAACTAATATTTATGCCCTCTAAATAAAACCTTACAAAGGTAAAAAAAACTAATCATTGCACGATATGAATGTTATATTTTAATTTTTTTAAATTATAATATGCATTTTCTCTCTCTTCACACCGTGTATGACCAAGTCGCGGATCGCTTGAAAGGCTGTCGCCTCACTCACGGAGCTCACGATAAGAGATCGCGAGATGAATAAGTATAAAACGTTAGTGACTGTATCCAATATCATATATCTGATAAAAGAGACCCCCGATGCTAGAGATGGCGTGTGACAGTAAAGTGATTCAATGATTTTGCTGCGTTTCGATCATCTTTTATGTCACAGTTCGTTCTACACCTTATATAAAAAGATGTATTTCTGTTTTAAAGATTTGGTAGAATTATCAAAACACAATTACATTTATGAACAAGACGTAATTTCTGTTCGAAACTGGATAAAATTGTAACCATCAATTTTATCATGTAAAACTATAACCATCAAAATTGTATAAATAACTATTCACTTGTGTTATACGCATCTTCTCTGGATTGGCCATTGATTGACTGTGGTCAATCGGGACTGTAGTCAATCGGGGCTGTGGTCAATCGGGACTGTGGTCAATCACAACGTGGTCAATATCACCGTGGTCAATATCACCGTGGTCAATATCACCGTGGTCAATATTAATGTGGTTAAACGGGTCCCACTCGAAAAGCACATATGGCCTCTTTATTTTTAAATCCTTTTGACTACATTATATTCCTGCTGAAAATTAATCTTTCTTCAGGAATTATGTTCGATAAAGAGTCTCATTCAAATGAAACACTATTCAAAGAAATATTCCAATCAGAACTATCAAATTCACAAAGCTTTTTCACTGACGGATCTAAAACGCCGAATAGGAGTTTACGGGCTTTACAATCACCTCCAATGGTCAATCGATAAATTTAAAATTCAAATCTACACGTCATTTTTCTATCTTCTCATTAGAAGTTATGGCTATTCTAGAAACCACTTCTTTTTCAACTAATCGTCATGAACAATATAACGATTTTTTCTGACTCTAAATCTGTGTTACAAGCTCTACAAAATATCAGTTTTAAAAATAACACATCTCATTTGGTCAACAAAATTAGAGATAGTATTAATCAATTTGTTAAAAACGGAGGAATGATCAAGTTAATTACGGATCCCCAGTCATATTGTGGTATAATTGGTAACGAGAGAGCTGACTCTCTCGCTAAAGAGACCCCTAGGTCAGGCACTGACTTTCAAATTTGTACCTCGAATAGGGATTTCTCAGCTATTTGGGAACAAAATCAGTTTGACCTCTTCTTCAAATGCTGTAAATCTTCTGGCGAGAACAAGATCACATGATACATAGAAAATTATTTTAATACCACAAGATACCCATGATTCCAATTTTACAACATATCTCGTAGAATCATAGTCTCGATCAACAGAATGAAATGCGAACACACCGGGAATGTTTGACCACGTTGCGATTGATTACAGCCAATAATATCGACCTGTGTCTAGAGTAACCAGCAATGATTGATCAATCAGAGAGTCCTATTTTGAATTGGCCAATTGATAACGTGGTCATCGAGTGCCACCCGGACGCACCTCTTTAAATTCCAGCCTGGCTAAGTTTAACATTGTTCCTTCAGGAAAATACTCCACGTGTGATTCCCCCGAAATTCTCGATCACATTTTCTAGGAATGTCTACGTTTTCAAAACCAGAAAACCCAATTTATTAAAAAAATACTAATATCAGTTAATACTTTCCCTATTCCAGTCAGGTCTATATTAACGAATCTCCAAAATGAAAATATCGTATTTGCATTAGGTCAATTTTTAAACGCTATTAACTGTAATATTTAATTGTTAATTTCAGTCTACTATTCGAAAACTTAGCTTAAGTATATATAATATCTAATTGTTATAACCAACGTGCCTTCTAATTCCTAATTTTTAACTTTCTATAAAACTTTTTAATTTTCTATTTAAACTTAATTTATTACTCAGAATAATTTTAATTTTCTCTTTTCTTCTTATATGTACATATATATTTTAATTTTTAAGTTTCAATTTTTCTTTTCTTAGTATTTTCTGCTCCGTTATAAGCATTTTCAAGTTTAATCCTATTTTTAGATGCTTATTGTTTCTAATTTCTAATTTAGATTTTTACATGTGAATTATGTTATACCCACTGAGAATTTTTATTTTCTTTCATTTAATTATACAGCGTAATTTTATATAATAAGCTCTGGTATTATGTATGTATTAATATTTTTTCTTTTAATGTTTGTATCAATATCATTATGCAATATCTAATTTTTCTTTTAGTAATAAGTTTAATTTTATTTATATAGTTTAAACTGTATAGTACAAATCATATAGTACAAACTCAGGACAAGTACTTACTATAGATAACGAATTATGTAACACAGCGCTGTATGGCCTAGAGCTAATGCCTTGCTTTTGCTCAATAAAAAAATTATTTGTTTTCGATAAAAAAATGCAATAATCATAAAGTAACGATGGAGCAATAAGAAGCAATTAAGGAGCAATCGTTTTATACTGGATATAATTGCCGAAAACTATTAGAAATATGTTTTTGAATGAAAAGTACAAATTTTACGTTTTTTTTTGTAAATATTAAAAAAATATTAGATTTGTTCTTTTTAGCTGAACTGGCTGCACTAGTTCTGAAAGTGTACACTGAAACGTTCTTTTTTAGCAGAAATGATGTCAGATGCTGCTGTTCTTTTTAGCAGTGCAGTGCTGTTCAATGCAACAATTCACTGCACTGCCTGCCCTAGGTCTTGAGGTAGTGCACCGGTACAGTTCAATATGGCGATGTATTTAAATCATTGAATAAAGAATACCAGGAAGGAGCATGTGCCAATACGGATGGAGCCGGAATGGTTTAGTTTTATGACGTATTTTCATGACGTATTTATAACGTCATCGGAAGCGAAAGGACAGCGGTAAATTTCAAACGTTTATATATAATTTGCAAATCTGTTATTAACATAAATATATTTACATATGAGGTCTTTCGGTACGTCCTTCAGTTTTTGAATATCCTTATATACAGGGTGATTCTGAACAGACGTTTGTCTTTAAAAAGATAAATTGTCGAGTCTATTCTGAGACGATTTTCCCTTTACCAAAATTGTCTACGAGGCTTAGTTTTTAAATTATTAAATAAAATAGTTCGCGAATTACGGAACGAGTACAAGAGGTAGACAGGGACGGCGCAACTCACCGTCCGATACAGGCGATCATGTGGGGCGCGCGACGCGATCAGCTGATTGCTGCACACGATGAGTGTAACAATTAGTGTGTGTGTGGGGGGGAGGGGGGTGTATTTATGCACGCGTATCCACACATGCACCGTACTCTCTCTCTTTCTCTCTCTCTCTCTTTCTCCCTCTTTCTCTCTTACTCTCTCACTCACTCACTCACTCACTTATTCTTACCTTAATAATGAGATTCTTCATATTGCTGATAAATAGCAGTGCCAGTGTGTTGCACGATAATAATCGTCGTCGACGAGACGTCGTTTCTTCAACACGCAGTCTGACACAAATAAGCGAAGTTTTTTCTTTCATCACTTTCGACACTTTTACAAATTTACTCGCGCACTTAATCACTCACGATTGAACGATAAAAGGAGGAATTTACCAACGGTTACGGTACGAATTTAATAAACGGTTAACGCATTTAATTATTAATTACACACTCGATTAAAGAAACGCGTTAACAGAACGCGATACTCGATGCAAAGCGCGCGACGCGACGACCGACGACAAGCAGGTCAGGTTAGTACTAGCGCCTCTAGCGCTGCCAAACATAAACGTGTAGCATTACGCGCTAGTACTAACCTGATCTGCTTGTCGTCGGTCGTCGCATCGCGCGCTTTGCATCGAGTATCGCGTTCTGTTAACGCGTTTCTTTAATCGAGTGTGTAATTAATAATTAAATGCGTTAACCGTTTATTAAATTCGTACCGTAACCGTTGGTAAATTCCTCCTTTTATCAATCGTGAGTGATTAAGTGCGCGAGTAAATTTGTAAAAGTGTCGAAAGTGATGAAAGAAAAAACTTCGCTTATTTGTGTCAGACTGCGTGTTGAAGAAACGACGTCTCGTCGACGACGATTATTATCGTGCAACACACTGGGCACTGCTATTTATCAGCAGTATGAAGAATCTCATTATTAAGGTAAGAATAAGTGAGTGAGTGAGTGAGTGAGAGAGTGAGAGAAAGAGGGAGAAAGAGAGAGAGAGAGAAAGAGAGAAAGTACGGTGCATGTGTGGATACGCGTGCATAAATACACCCCACACACACACACACACACACACACACACACACACTGATTGTTACACTCATCGTGTGCAGCAATCAGCTGATCGCGTCGCGCGCCCCACATGATCGCCTGTATCGGACGGTGAGTTGCGCCGTCCCTGTCTACCTCTTGTACTCGTTCCGTAATTCGCGAACTATTTTATTTAATAATTTAAAAACTAAGCCTCGTAGACAATTTTAGTAAAGGGAAAATCGTCTTAGAATAGACTCGACAATTTATCTTTTTAAAGACAAACGTCTGTTCAGAATCACCCTGTATAACAATTTACCATCTTTCTACCAATTCACTCATTATAAATCATAAAATTGTTTCAATTTTTTTATCGACACACTCGATCATATCAACGAAATTGAAGTTGTGTTACAAACTTGGCTTGTATTCCACCAGGTGTCACTAGTGGAATTGCTTCAGTTTTATGACGTAAATCCGTTCCATCCCTACCACTGAGTTTTCGCTTCATGCTCCCTTCCTGGTATTCTTTATTCAATGATTTAAATACAAACAGCAGTTTAACTTCTAATTAATAACACATTGATTGCGAAAAAAGATATATAATTGTCATGTAAATAATATTGTTACGCCCGGGGCGAGGACTTCAAGATATATCGAAGACGCGCACTAACAAGGAGATGCTTAGAAATGCGAAATCGCTTTTTAAACGGGACATAGCTCGTTCGGTAGGTTATACCTAGAGTATGAAAACCCTAAGAGGATTTGGGTGAATGGGCCTTTGTTTAGGAGAAATGGTTGGGCTAACGGCGTGCCGCGACAACGACATGAACATAAGCAATAAACTTGCAGTCTCTTTCACCGAAGCGGCGTGACTGTGGTGGCTAAGGCTCGCGTCGTGATCCCTTTTGCGCCGGCGACGACGGTGTTCGAGTCCCGCCGATGACTTTTTTTTTTTATTGTTAATGTTAGAACATGTAATGAATAGTTTATTATAATTATTTCTTTCTTTTTTAAATTTATTCCGTTTTTTTTATGTAAAATAAGAAAATTTTGTCTGTTTAAATGTAAAATAATATAAAAGCTTAAGTTTACAGTCATGGTAACGCATTATATTTTTCACACACAATGATATAATACAATAAAAATGTCATTAAAATAAAAATTCTTTTTTAAAAATATCTACATGTAAAATGCCTTCATATTGTCGCAATGTTGCGGATGAAAATTCGTGTAAAAACATTGGAAACATAGAACTTTTTCATACTACCAACATTTTATAAATGAATTAGATTTTTTACACACGCATTTAGCATTAAAAATATTTGGAGGAAAGCATATTTGATTAACATTAAAAAAGATTTCTCTTCAGCTAATTTGGACGCATACCACGCATATTGATGATTGGTTTATTGATTCCCCTTAGGGATACAAGGCGCTTTTAAAAGGAGCGTTCCCGAACCTTTCACAATCTATACAACAACTTATCCCCCCCGACCTGGCCCTTGTGCGACCATTACATGCTAATTACCCTCACCCATCCTACGCATCCTCCCCCTCCTTGCTCTCCCTCCCACACTCTCCTTTCCTCTCTCCTGTCCCTTCTTCTCCCATTCTTTATTTCCTTTCTTGGCTGCCCGCTTTCCGTCCTTCTCTCCCTCCTCTCCCTTTCTCCTGTATTTTGCTTCCTCTGTCCTGTCTCTCCTCTTATCTCGTTTCTGTTTCCTTTCGCTCTCATCCTCTCCTTTCCCTTTTCCATCCTGAACCGAAAATAACTGTAAGATCAAACAGAACAAAATTATACAACGACCAAGCGGTTATCGACTCCTCCTCTCCCCACCCTCCACTTCCTCCATTTCCCTTCAACTCCTTCTCCCACCTTTTCCTACCTTTCTTCCTCTATCCCTATTCCTCCCCCCTGTCCCTACTCATCCCCCCTCTTCTTCCTCCACCCCTTCCCCCACCCCCTCTCCATTCTCTACCTTCTTCACCCTCTTTCCCCTCTCACCCTTTCCTACTACTCGTCACTCTCCTCCTCCGTCTCCTCTGTTTCCTCGTACTATCTATCTCTCTCCACGTCCCTTCCCCATGCCCTTCCATCTATCCAAATTCTCCTATTTGTTGTTACTACTATCCTCCCCCTCGCCCTCTCCGCCTTAGCCCTTTCCACCAGCTTCCACCTCACCCTTCTTTCCTCCATCGTCAGGTCTTCATCTACTCCCATCCTCCAATTCCTCCTTATCTCCCATCCCCTCTCCAGCAACTCTTTCTTATCCTTCACCTTCCCCATCTTCGCAATTAGCACCACACCCGCGCTCCCCCTCCTCTCCCGAACCTCCCCAATCTCTACCTTTCTCCCTAATTCCTCCCTCACAATCCCCTCCATCAACCCCTTCCTTTCCTCCGCACCACCCCCCTCTACACCTCTCCACACTACATTCCTCCTTCTTTCCCTCCACTTCTCCATCTCTTCCCCTCTCTCCCTTTCCTTCCTCTCTAACTCCCTTCTCTCTCTTTCCTTCCTCACTCTCTCCCTTCTCTCTTCAAACTTCCTCCAAGCGTCCTCTTCTGCTATCCTCTTGCCCTCCTTTCCTAAATCATCTCCTTTCTCCTCTCCTTCTCCCACCCCAGCCTTCTTCTTCTTCCTTCTTTCCTCCTGTTCCTCTTCCACCATCTTCCTCCCGTTCCCCATCTTCCACACTCCCTTCTCCTCCACTCTCCCTTTCCCTCTCTACCCCCCGTCCCTCCTTCTTCCCGCCTGCCTCATCCATCCGCTTCCTCTCCCCTCGCTTCCTTTCTTTCCCCTCCCCATCCTGTGCCTTCTCCTTTTCTTCCTCCTCTTCTATTCCTCCTCTATCATCCTTCCCCTCACTCCACTTGCTCCTCCTCTCTCCATCTACAGCTCTCCTTCCTTCCGCCTTCTTCTCTCTTGTCTCCTTCCTCCCCTCTGTGTTTTCCCCTTCCCTATCAATGACTCCTCCACTTTCATACCTTCCTTTCCTCCTCTTCTCTCTTTCTTTTCTCTTCTTTCATCTTCCACTCTGCTGTCCTCTCCTGCACCTTCCCTCTCCGTCCTAACCTCAACTCCCACTCTCTCTACCGGCTTCCTCTCTCCTCTCCATCCCCCTTACCAACCTCCTCAGCACCAGCACCATCTCCACCATCACCTTCCTCAGCTCTCTTATCTCCTCCACCATCTCTCCACTTTCCATCTTCCTGTCCATCTTCTACTTTCTCACTATATATCTTGTACTCTCCGTACCCCCTCAATCGAACTACACATCGATCTACGCATCGATCTATCTATTACTCGCTTCCTTCAGGCCATGCAGCCACCGCCGTCTCTTCCTCCTCCTCCTCCTCCTCCTCCTCCTCCTCCTTCTCCTCATTTTTTTTTAAATTTGTAATTCTTGGGACTGTTTTTTGTGATGATGTTTCCTTTTTTTTAATTTTTTCTTCGGAATTTTCTTTTTGCCTTATTTTGGTGGTTATATCACCTAATGCTCTATTTTTCTCTCCCATAGAAGCTTTTTTGTTCTCCATATCCATAGGCCGTGCAGCCGCCGCCGCCTCCTCCTCCTCCTCCTCCTCCTCCTTCTCCTCATTTTTTTTTAAATTTGTAATTCTTGGAACTGTTTTTTGTGATGATGTTTCCTTTTTTTTTAATTTTTTCTTCGGAATTTTCTTTTTGCCTTATTTTGGTGGTTATATCACCTAATGCTCTATTTTTCTTTCCCATAGAAGCTTTTTTGTTCTCCATATCTTCTTTACTCTCTTGTTTTTCTTGGAGCCGTGGACTTCGTCTTGTGTTATTTCTACTTCGCAGCATCATTTCTTCGCAGACTTTCTGGAGAACACTCTTCAATGACTTCGGACTGAATTATTTGGAACACGTGGCACACGGAACACTGGTTGGACTTGTTCTCTTCAACGGATGGAATTAGGGCCTCTGAACAAGGTGTTCCGTCGCATACCACGCATATTGAAGCATTTAAATTTCGGTGCTGATAATAAATAATGTGTTAACGATTGTATGCGAATCGCGTCAGTTCGAGTATTTAATTGTATACTTGTCACCCGTAATTAAATCTGGGCAGTTTTGTATTTTTTTAATAATAATTTTAACTTGTCTATAAAAATAAACATCGCAAGGCTGGCAAATCGGTGTACATTTTGGCGGTATAATTTGCAAATTGTATATCGATTTGTTATTCTCGTCGCGGAATATCTGATTATAAATATGAATATTCTTTTGTCCTCCCCAGGAATCAACAATAAATAAAAAAGAATTATTCCTGACATACGGCTTAACAACACTTTGCAAATATTGTTCATATAGTGAAGTTGTTAATTTTCCAGACTTGGAACATACGACAATAACATTTTTACATAATTTCAACAAATCATCTACATCTTTCTGTACACGCACTCCAAATGTATCAGCGTATTCTTGTAAGCAAACGAACACTTTATTTAACAGCTTACCGGATTTTGTTAATGAATACTGGGCGGTATACGAATGCGAAACTTTATTTAAATCGCCGATATACAATTGAACCAATTTTTCTCCTGTGTGCGTATAAGTACGCGATACATTGACTCTATATTCACAGCTCGTTTGATCCGTATTAATTACAAAATCAGGCTTGTAATCCGGTGAAATTGCTTGGATTAATGTTTGAAAATGTTCCGCTGATTGTATTATAGCTTCTGGTGAAATTGCCTCTTTTTTTGAAATATATCGGACTACGCGACGATTAGAAATTCTATATTCACGTAGAAAAGCAGTCAACCACGCATTCGATGCTACAAATCGAAAAACATTAGGATCTTCGCCTTTCTCTTGCTTGTCATTAAATTGCGCGGCTGCAGCTATAGCACTGTTGCAGCAACCGTCGTGTAATTAATTGTCTGTTGTTTCTTGCTTTTTTAAAACGATCGTACACATTAGCTTTAATAATATTTAATTTGTCTTTAAAAGTGTCACCTGAAAGAACAGCATTTTTAAATCGTGTCAGATCAGAAGGACGACGTAAGTGCTTTTTAAATCGTTTCTGCAATGTATGGAAGGACCAATGCGGATGAGCAGTCATTACAATCTTGAATTTTATATCAAATGGCACTATTTCATATGTTGACATTTTTAGCGGAGGTTCATAATTTTCATCGGATGTACTTTCACTCTGACTTTGACTCGTACTTGGCATATTTTCGCACATAATGTCTTCTTGATCTTCTTCTTTATAATATTCAACTTCGTTTGAAATTTCGTGATGATCCAATAATTTAACAAATTTCTCGAATAATTTGCCGCCAATCAATTTGGCATTGTCAGAAAATTTTCGTGGTGCGTCAGTAGAAATTAAATTAAAGTCTATCACAATATCTGTAAATAATCATTTCACATTATAATTTAAAATGTAATTATAAAAACAAACGTTTCCTTCAATTATTCGTTAATAATATATATTTACTGCGGAAATATTCGATCGCATCCGTCAGGTCTTCCTTCGAGATATCACATTTTGCAAGAAGTTGCACATTTTCAATCGTTTCATTGCTAATATTCGTTGTCTCCATTTTTACTGCTGTTTTCGATTATCAAAATTTCGAATATTTGATTCGAATAATATCAACATCGGGGTCACGACGCGAGCCTTAGCCACGGTGGCTCCAATGTTTTTACACGGATTTTCATCCGCAACATTGCGACAATATGAAGGCATTTTACATGTAGATATTTTTAAAAAAGAATTTTTATTTTAATGACATTTTTATTGTACTAGAACAATACAGGCGCGCGCTATTTATTTCTTACAATTGATACTATGTATATATATATATATATATATACAGTATCAATTATATTTACAGTCAATATTATTTAATGATCATAAATTTATATTGCGCTTATTTTTTACATGCTCATACATGAGATATAATTGAAGAATTAAAAAATACAAACAAGTTAAAATTTTAATATTTAAGATGAGTAACAAATTCGAGGAAATACGATTTAAATATATTACCTTTATTGTTTCTTTTAATTTACCAAAAATGTTTCTTTTTATATATGTATATATAGTTATAGTCAGTTATTTTATTTCTTGCCTTTTGGCTTAGAATTAACTTTCGGTTTACATCAAATCACAATTGATTAACTTAAGATACAATAATATAATAAAATAAAATGATAGTATAAATTATATAAATGCAAATATATATATACGATTCTTTCATCAGTTTCTTTTACGAGCTTTTAAAACATAAATTTACGCCAATAAAAAGAATTATGCAGAATATTACAGTAAAATATCAAAGTATATAAAATGATACAAATTTTAATGAAAGGTAATTTACAATATATCATCAATTGATTTGATTAATCAAATTATTAAATCAATTATTAATTTTTATATATTCATCGCGGGTATAATAGTATTAATAATTTGTAACATTTTATAAAGATATTTTGTAATAAATTATTGATTAATATTTGTAAAGATTGTTTCAATACTCATAAAAGAAACAGAAAGAGTCTATACATATAACACAAAAGTTTGGAATAATAACATTTTGGCACATCTTAACATAAGTTTTTGTGACAGTTAAAAACTAAAAAATATTAATAAAGTTGGAAAAAACTAAAAAAGAAATAAGAATATTACATACATAATATTATATATATATATATATATATATATATATATATATATATATACACTCACCCGCAAAAAAAGCGGTACACCTAAAATTTGAGAAAATTTCATCAAATTTTAAATGATCATAACTTGGTAAATAATGATGATAAAAATATGTTTAAAAAAACAAAATGAAGGCTGTAATGTCCACTTTAAGAATATTTAAGTGGCAATTATGCTCAGCCATTGTTTTCAAAATGGCGGATAAGGAAGTGAAAGGATGTAAAATTGATTATTAAAGGATCGAGTTTGGGACGGTGCACGGCGTAAATCAGGTAACGCAGCCCAATGAGACCAAATGCTCGTGAAAGTGTGGAGTGTTATCTTTAAAATGTTTTTTTACCGAGCTCGATACGATGATTTTTCGCTGAGTTATTCCGAATTTAATTAAAAACGCTCTTTTTTCTTCTTCAATTTGCAGCTCAGCGAATAATTATCGTATCGAGCTTGGTAAAAAAGCATTGTAAAGGTGATACTCCACACTTTCACATGCATTTCGTCCCATTGGGCTGCGATACCTGATTCACGCCACGCACTGGAGCAAAGCGGGAACCTTTATTTATCGGTTTTGTATGCTTTCATTTATCCGCTATTTTGAAAAAAAATGGTTGCACATAATTTCAATTTAATTTAGGTGTGTGTGTGCTCGTTTGTATACCACAAGGATAAGGACCCCGTGGTTCGTCAGCTCCACAGTATTTAAAGACTCCAAACCCTCCTTGTGGCGTGTGTGTGTGTGTGTGTGTGTGTGTGTGTGTGTGTGTGTGTGTGTGTGTGTGTACGGGCGCACGCATGTGTGTATTAATAGTGGGTATGACCTCCTCGTGCGCGTATTACCTCATTCATACGATCAGGCATACTCTGTATTAGTCTTTTTATTTCATCCTGCGTAATTGCATCCCATGCATTTTGAAGAACTCTTTGAAGTTCTTGCAGTGACTGAGGTGCAGGTACGTGATTTCGTACTTTCTTGCCGAGATTGTCCCACAAATGCTCAATGGGATTTAAATCCGGACTACTTGCTGGCCAAACAAGTCGATTTATGCCAACTTCATCGAGGAAATCAAACACTCTTCTCGCAGTGTGTGGTCGAGCATTGTCTTGCATAAACAAGAAGTTCTCTCCGATAAAGGGTGCATACGGAACAACATACGGAAGGAGTATGTCTTCCACGTATACATCTGCGTTCATGTTCCTGTCAAAAAAGTGCAAATCTGTATGAGCGTCCCAGAACCAGGCCTCCTCTTGAAAGAATTGGTGTCTAAGTACCTGGCATAAGCACGTTGCACAGTTGACACTGACAGATCAAGTGCCTCAGCAACGTATCTTCGACTTCTGCCATCTTCAATTAAAGCAACAACTTGAGCAGCTTTTTCTGGAGTTATCGTTGCCATAATCGAGAAGTAATTTCGAGAAGAAGTAATTAATTATGGTTTCAATAGATGAAGTCGCAAGGAGCAACGCGTCTAGAGAGCTAGCAAATCAATCGCATAACTTGTACTATAGTCTTTCAATGTTTTTTCCGTTTGAGACGTGCTTATGCCAGGTACATTGAAAGACTAAAGTACAAGTTATGCGATTGATTTGCTAGCTCTCTAGACGCGTTGCTCCTTGCGACTTCATCTATTGAAACCATAATTAATTACTTCTTCTCGAAATTACTTCTCGATTATGGCAACGATAACTCCAGAAAAAGCTGCTCAAGTTGTTGCTTTAATTGAAGATGGCAGAAGTCGAAGATACGTTGCTGAGGCACTTGATCTGTCAGTGTCAACTGTGCAACGTGCTTATGCCAGGTACTTAGACACCAATTCTTTCAAGAGGAGGCCTGGTTCTGGGCGCCCTCGACGTACCAATGAAAACGATGACCGATTTATTGTTTTAAATTCATTAAGAGACAGACATCGAACAGCTGTTCAAATTCGAAACAATTTAAGGGATGTCCACAATTGCAATGTATCCGTTGACACCGTTCGGAGAAGATTAGCGGAACAAAATCTGTTTTCGCGCAGGCCAGCGGCTGTACCTTTTCTTACAGGTCGTCATCGCGTAGCTCGACTCAATTTTGCAGTTGCGCATAGAGACTGGAATTACGCAGACTGGGGCAAAGTACTCTTTAGCGATGAATCTCGTTTTTGTCTCTATTCTCCAGATGGACGAGAACGAGTTTATCGTCGTCGTGGAGAACGATTTGCAGATTGTACTGTAAGTGAAAGGTACAGCTACAATGGAGGCTCTGTGATGGTTTGGGCAGGTATTTCAGCGGACGCTCATACAGATTTGCACTTTTTTGACAGGAACATGAACGCAGATGTATACGTGGAAGACATACTCCTTCCGTATGTTGTTCCGTATGCACCCTTTATCGGAGAGAACTTCTTGTTTATGCAAGACAATGCTCGACCACACACTGCGAGAAGAGTGTTTGATTTCCTCGATGAAGTTGGCATAAATCGACTTGTTTGGCCAGCAAGTAGTCCGGATTTAAATCCCATTGAGCATTTGTGGGACAATCTCGGCAAGAAAGTACGAAATCACGTACCTGCACCTCAGTCACTGCAAGAATTTCAAAGAGTTCTTCAAAATGCATGGGATGCAATTACGCAGGATGAAATAAAAAGACTAATACAGAGTATGCCTGATCGTATGAATGAGGTAATACGCGCACGAGGAGGTCATACCCACTATTAATACACACATGCGTGCGCCCGTACACACACACACACACACACACACACACACACACACACACACACACACACACACACACACGCCACAAGGAGGGTTTGGAGTCTTTAAATACTGTGGAGCTGACGAACCACGGGGTCCTTATCCTTGTGGTATACAAACGAGCACACACACACCTAAATTAAATTGAAATTATGTGCAACCATTTTTTTTCAAAATAGCGGATAAATGAAAGCATACAAAACCGATAAATAAAGGTTCCCGCTTTGCTCCAGTGCGTGGCGTGAATCAGGTATCGCAGCCCAATGGGACGAAATGCATGTGAAAGTGTGGAGTATCACCTTTACAATGCTTTTTTACCGAGCTCGATACGATAATTATTCGCTGAGCTGCAAATTGAAGAAGAAAAAAGAGCGTTTTTAATTAAATTCGGAATAACTCAGCGAAAAATCATCGTATCGAGCTCGGTAAAAAAACATTTTAAAGATAACACTCCACACTTTCACGAGCATTTGGTCTCATTGGGCTGCGTTACCTGATTTACGCCGTGCACCGTCCCAAACTCGATCCTTTAATAATCAATTTTACATCCTTTCACTTCCTTATCCGCCATTTTGAAAACAATGGCTGAGCATAATTGCCACTTAAATATTCTTAAAGTGGACATTACAGCCTTCATTTTGTTTTTTTAAACATATTTTTATCATCATTATTTACCAAGTTATGATCATTTAAAATTTGATGAAATTTTCTCAAATTTTAGGTGTACCGCTTTTTTTGCGGGTGAGTGTATTTTTGCTCATAATTCAAAAACTACGCTTCAAATCAAATTTTGGTAAAGGAAAAGTTGTCTTAGAATGGTGTCAGGAATACGTCATTTTAAAGACATAACGTTTTTCAGGATCGCCCTGTATATCGAGCGAAGAGGATACGAAATCATTGGATGAAGTTCATCTAGATGCTTCTAATAACGAAAGAGAAGAACTGGAAGAAATTAATGAGCAAGTATGTGAAGATCTATGTCGAACTCGTGGAAGACCAAAGATATTACGAACTGGAAAAAGAGGTCCCAGAAAATTGTTTCATCATCAAATAACTCCTACTACTGACAATTGTAATCCAGAAAAGGGTATTGAAGAGGAGGACATCGAAGAAGAAGATGCAGAAGAGACACAATTAAATCTTAATAATAAGAATAAAAATGAATCCGAGGGTAATATGGATCATGAAGCAAATTTAGTTATGTAAGCAGCTAATATGACAGAGATATCCATGGACGAGGCAATGAATGGAGACGATCATAAGGAATGGAGACAAGCAATTAAATCTGAAATAAAGATTTTAATAAAAAACAATACATTTGAAATTGTTACGTCCAGACCCTGGAATGGATGGGCCGTATGGAAGGTCGCAACTTACTTACCCCGTGACACACTTTGTTCGGGCGTGTGTATGGATCGGGTCGAACGAATGTGAAGGGCCTGACACAGGTCAGCGACCGAAGGTCTCTATAACGCTGCGTTTTTAAGCCTATTCGTTCGGTGGTCCCTTTTCGATAAAGGAATTTAATCCTTATTACGCGGGATGGGACCTAGTGCGATCTCAGGATTTAGGGAAGAGAACGGGTTAAATAATTAAATTATACATTAAATTAAAAATACATATATTATGCAAAAATAAAGAAAGAAAAATACATCTTAGCAGTTGTAGCTATGGGTGAGTAGGTATCTGTGTGTGTGTGTGTATATATTCTCGCGGGTGTTACAATCGTTCGGAGGTCATCAATCAGAATATACAGGGAAGAATTTACGTTAAGAATTAAATTCTGACTGGTTAATACAATATACATATAATTAATATAATATAAGAAATAAAGCAAAATAAAAAGGTGAATGTGTAAATAAAAAAAAAGATGAATAACTCTTACTAATTAAGAGAGGCATAAAATTCGTCGGTTGCGGATAAGTGTGTGTAGGTTACAGGAAGTGGGGGATTATGTACAAATTTATTGGGTGAGGGAAAAAGCGAAGGGTCAGAGTTCTTCAATCCTAACTGTGGAAGGAGGAAACCTCCTCCAGAGGGCTTGGATAGGGACAGCTAAAGGGAGTTGATAACCCGGGAAGTACCAGGGGATGACGGAATTGGAAGGGGCGGTGGTTATGTGATTCAGTAGGTCTTGGTGGTTAACTCGGCCTGGGCCCACGCAGAATGTTCCTTCAGGTATGGGGAGATCGAAGAAGGGGAACTGAGATAAGAAATAATTTAGAGAATCAGGATGGGGAGATTCAAGTGTTTCGTTATGGTGAGGATGTTCCGACGGGGAATCGGGAAGGGAGTCGAAGTCGTGGGGATCCTCTTCAAGGTCGGGAAGATCTCTCGCAAAATCTTCCAGAGCCTCGCCGAATTCAGAAATCTCTGAGGAGGTGGAAGGGGAAGGAGGGTCTGAATCAAGGGTGATGACAGGTATGGGAGGGGTACGCTCCCAGACAGGAGGTAAGGGGGAACGAGGGGGTTCGGGAGAGGAGACTGGAGAGTAGTTAGGAGGCGAGGGAGTGTCGAGTGAGTCGAGATTTCGTAAACTATTATTAGTATTATTACTATTGTTGCTATTATTGCTAATATCGCTAATATTGTTACTATTATTACTATTATTACTAAGATTGGTAATATTATTACTATTGTTGTGTGGGGTAGATGGGGAATCCGTTAAGTTTTCTGTTTCTATACTATTATTCGGGGTTTGGTTCGCAAGAAGGGGTGTGGTTTTCTTGGCCAATTTCTTTTTGAGAGCCCTATTCCAACGATTCCTGCGCCGCAACTGCGCTCTGCGTTTACCGTGGCCCGGCACTAATAATAATTCAACGGTAAATGAGGGAGATTGAAATATCATCAAGAGGTGTTGCTAACTAATTACCATTAACTATATTACCGTTGTCATTGGGAAAAGATACTTGAATCTTAGACGGGATAACAGCCCGTTTATATCCTTAAAAAAATGTTCTTAATTGTGGATTACTGATGATAAAGAAATATAAGTGAAGGGTTAGTTAAAAGAGGAAAACAAAAATTGAAAGGAGATAACGTAAATTCCAAATGGATTTTAAGAAAAATTTCAGATTAGGAGTGTTCGATAGGGAGTCAGTCTTCGGAGATGTGAGCCGGATTAAAAATTGTTCGTGAACCGCCTTGAGGAAATTCTAGACGAACAGGGGGATCGTTCGTGAACCGCCTTGTGGAGATTCTAGACGAACAGGGAGATCGTTCGTGAATCGCCTTATGGAGATTCTGGACGAACGAGAAATCGTTCGTGAACCGCCTTGAGGAGATTCTGGACGAACGAGAAATCGTTCGTGAACCGCCTTGAGGAGATTCTAGACGAACAAAGAGATAGTTCGTGAACCGCCTTGTGGAGATTCTAGACGAACGAGAAATCGTTCGTGAACCGCCTTGAGGAGATTCTAGACGAACAGGGAGAGATGAGGAGGATGATTAGGAAGAGGAAAGAGACAAGAAGTAATTAAACGATTATTAAATTGTCGAAATTTATCTTCTATAGATTAGAGGAAAAATCAAGGATCATTCCCAATGACAGTTGGTTAACACGAGAGAGGGGAATTGAACCGTTAACGATAGATTACTATTGATGGTTACTATGGAATCTTAACTGATCGGGAGTATTATTGATTAAACTCTTATTACCTTAAAGATCTGTAACTCAACTCTTTAATTACTTAAAGATCGTTTTTCAATCGAATGGGAAGGAGAAATAAGGACTGAGAGAGGATCTAGACTTACTACTTATTGAGAGCGTTGATATATATATATATATATATATATATATATATATATATAACGATTTAGTCAAGGCGAGTCTCTAGTCGCGGTCGGAGAGGCCCCAATGCTGGAGAACAGGTGACCTGGTTGATGTTGGACTCCGTTCACTTCGTGCACTTCGCGTTTTTTTTCGGTTAATCTAACTCGCGAAAGCTAAGACTCAGACGCTCAAACTGCGGAAAAAGTACTGGCAGCTCCAGGAGAATTTTTGAGTACGGAAAGACTGTGTCTCGCGTCTTGCGCTCGAGTTTTTAAAGTCATTGCTCCTCCTCTTTTCTGGATAGTGGGAATCCCTTTTGGGCGAATGAGATAATTTCAGTTGCCCCCCTTCTTAAGAACAAGGAGGCTGATTTTGGAGGGAAAGGCGATTCTAAGATTGTAATAGGCTGCCCCTTTGGTTCCAAATTTTGGCTCTATCCAGCAGAGAGTGGGAGCTTAGCGGACAGATTTTATGACTTGCGAGAGTCTTTTCGCGTTTCGGTTAGCGCTTAAGGGTGGCCAGGCGAATTGTTTAGTTTCCCCTTTTGATTACTAGCTTAAGATTCTGCAGCCCTGGAGGGTTTCTATTTTCATAGCTCCACGTGTGGAGCGCTATAAAAATTTTATTGCGGTTATGGTTCCGATTTGTTTAAAATTTCTAAGTTCCAACGACTGACCATCCTTAGTTCTAGTTTTTCTTGTATATTTTTGCTTCGAGTCTCTCGATCTCAGATATCCGCTGCAAGGGTTAGATATACATATGTTTATAGTTGGTGCGATTCTTAAGAAGGATCGCTTTGTTACTAGAGTTCCAATGGTAACGGACGTCCCAACTGTAAACATGTGCGAGTTTGATTTTATTACAGTTCTTTATTTTAGTGGAAATTTTCTATTTATAATAACATGCTGTCCGCGTAGTCTAGACTCATTTATTATTTTTCGTTTCCTTGATTTGGATATCGCCGAGAGTTACCCGCGCACATGGTTATCGTATAGTTTTTGTATAGCTTCAAAGAAAGAAAAGAATCACGATGTCCATCGGACGTAACAAAATTGTTGAGCGTCCCACAGGTGGAAAGGTGATTGGTTGCCGAGTTGTCTTAACTAACAAATTTAAATCTGACGGCAGTCTTGAAAAGCGAAAAGCACGAGTGGTAGCGAAGGGTTTCGCTCAACGGCCTGGTGTGGATTTTATAGATACCTTTTCACCGGTGGCACGACTAGAATCTATTCGTCTGATAATGGCAACAGCGGTTGAGTTAAATATGTCAATTGAACAAATAGATATAACAGGTGCCTATCTATATGGATATCTTCAGGAAGATATATATATGGAGAAACCTATTCTAGAAGATTGTTTAAAAGAGTTAATAAATGATCGAGATGAAAAGAAACAAATACGAGCTGTCGCCAAGGAGCTAATTAAGGATTTGAATAACAGTAATAATGCTGTATGTTATTTAAAAAGGGCCATTTATGGACTTAAACAAGCTGGGAGACAGTGGCATGAGAGACTAAGCAAGAAATTAAAGGAATTAAATCTCGAGCCTACTATTTCTGATCCATGTGTGTATCGTGGCAGAAGGGAAAGTCACACCTTATATATGATTATATATGTGGATGATATGTTAATTACATCTACCGATCCGAATTGGATTAAAAGCATCAAGATGGAATTATCTAAGACGTTTGACATGAAGGACTTAGGAAAGGCTAATTATTGTTTAGGGATAGAGATACAACAAGAACAAGGAAGAATTACTCTATCTCTAAAGAAGATACATCTTGGACTTACTAAAGAGATATGGCATGGAAAATTGTAATCCAATAGCTACACCTATGGACAAAGACACTATCCTTCATAAAGCGAATACTAATGAGAGGGACGAGAGGAGGCCTTACAGGGAGTTAGTGGGCGCATTAATGTATCTTGCAGTCGCAACGAGACCCGATATTGCCCATGCTGTTAGCGTTCTCTCTCAATTTAATGACTGTAACACGACAATTCATTATGCAGCGGCTAAGAGAGTTCTTAGATATTTAAAAGGTACTGTTAATTATGGAATAGTTTTTCAGAAATCTGGAGATCCTGCTCAATTGTACGTTGACGCTGACTGGGGAAAATGCCAAATGGATAGAAGGTCATATTCAGGCTATGTAATAACTTTATCAGGAGGTCCCATCAGTTGGAAATCACAAAAACAGCGCACGGTTGCCCTTTCATCTACAGAAGCCGAATATATGGCTCTTGCTGAGGCTACCAAGGAGGGGATATATATTTGCGAATTTTTTAAAGAATTAGGATTAGATAAGTTTACAAAGCTATCAATTTATAATGATAATATAGGAGCTCAACATTTAGCAAAGAATCATGTAGTACATCCTCGAACAAAACATATTGATATAAGATTTCATTTTGTTAGAGATGCTATAAAGCGATATAATTTTATTTTAAACTACATGTCTTCCGCACAAATGCCCGCTGATGTACTTACTAAACCTCTTGTTAAAACAAAGCATTATTTTTGTATTGATACTATAGGTATAAAGAACATTGATGTCTAACCATTTCCTTTTTCTTTACTACTATATGTTTGTTAAAGCGCGTATTGAGAGGAGGTGTTGGTATTAATTTTTATATTTAGTCATTTAGTTCATTTTGCAATCCGCGCTTCCTGACATGGTGGCGCTACTATCACGACTTTCGTTATCGTTAGTTAGTTCGCGTAAGCTTCGCAAATAGCTTGCATATAAGACACACCACGTTTTGTTAACCGTTCCTAATAAACCTGCTTTTACGAATCTATTCACATCTTATTTTATTAAAAGGTCCTAACAGACAATATTGTTAAAACTCTTATAAAAATGTATAAGTTAATATTTATAATGATAGTAATAAGTCAGCTATACAGACGTATCAAGGATGACTTTTTCTAAACTTCAATTAATTTAATCGTCAATTAATTGCTTTGTGATCAAACAGACACAAACACTTTGTATTGACAGAATACATATTTTTTAACCATTTTTTTCAATTAGTGAAACGCATTATTTTGATACTTATATATAATTATTATATAATTATATAATTATAATTATATAGTACACATACACACACACACATATATATAAAATTAATTTATATATTTTTTTATAAGATCAAAATAAGAGGAATCCAACTTCCACATAATGTCATAGTTATTGTTACTTTACCTTATCTTGTCAACAAAAAATTGATAAAAATATTTTCTTTGTGATATTGTACTTGTGATTTTTTTTATGTAATATTACTTTACATAATTCAAACTTTTAATAATATAGATTTATTATATTTCTTATATTAGTATGAAATTAGTATAGAATTAGTATAAAATTTATATATTATTATAAAAAATAGTGTTTGTCGTAGCTAAAAACAGCGTGTGATAATTAAATTTAAAATACGGTTATTATTTTCATTACTTATAACATCCATTTGACGAAACTTTTTTATGTATATTTAAAAATGTGTTTTTTTTCTATCTAATAATTTTTTTTAATCTATAATATTATATAATCTATAATATATAAAATAGAAATATTAAATATTTTTGTATTAATAAAAATATTTTAAATTATTTCCGTTACACACTGCATTTTATTAGTAAATAAGATGTAAAATTTTCCAATATTAAAATTTATATTTGTAAAAAATTTTTATATATTCCCTGAACAAATTATTATTATTATTATTACTTTAACAAAATATTTTTTTCCCATTTAAAAAACAAAAAATTAAATATAAATTTCTTTATATACATAATTTTTAACAAATTTGTTATTTCGTTGATTACCAAGATAAACTTTTAATGCTTGCCAAGAACGAACTCGCGAAAAAGCAACATAAAGTTGTCCATGATTAAAAACATCTTTGCGAAGATCTAATCCAATTCTATCAAACGTCTGTCCTTGTGATTTATTAATCGTCATGGCAAAAGCTAATTTTATTGGAAATTGTCTCCTAGAAAAAGTAAATGGAAATACATTTTCGCAATATAACGTTATATGATTCAAAAAAACAATGTCTCCTATTTTGTCACCTGTTAAAATCTTACATTTTAATAAATGATCTGTAAGCTCTATAATCATTAATCTAGTGCCATTACAAAGACCTTCGTTGATACTTAAATTTCTAATTAACATAATAATACAATTTGGTCTTAAACGCAATTCATGAGGAGGAAGAGACGATGGAGATAAACTATTTAAATATTCTGGTAACAATGCTTCACTCATGTCACCATTGTCATTATTCACGACAGTATCTACACTTGTATAAATTCGTTTTTCATTTATATCTAATAATTCCACAACTTTCTTATTAATTTCATCTACATCAATATTTCTTGCAGAAAGTATGGCACATTTAGACATTTTAACAAATTCTTTTTTTCTTATTAAATCACCATATATATCTTCCACAATATCAGCGTTAATAGATGTTATACAACATTCAGGAATTTGTATATTATCATTAAGATCATTTAATGTATCATCTCCAACATTCAATAAAAACTTTACAAATTCAATTTCTTCTGGAAGAACTCTCATATTTTGTATTAAAAAGAATTTTACGAAATGTTTCCAAAGAGAACTAAATTTAATAGAAAGATTTACAATTTCACTTCGAGTAGCATGTACTTTAGTAGACAAAAGTTGTCTAAAATCACCACCTAATAAAACAATTTTTCCACCGAAAGGAATATCATTATTCATAATATCACGCAATGTTCGGTCCATTATTTCTAAAGCATATCGTGATGCCATTGGTGCTTCATCCCAAATAAAAATATCAATTTCTCTTAAATATTGAGCTTCTTTTGATTGGATTTTAATAGTTGATGATGAATCAGCAAATAATGGAACTGGTAATCCAAATATCTTATGGACTGTTTTTCCAAAAGGTAATAATGTAGCTGCAATACCTGTAAATGCCATTGTACATACACGTTTATTTTTAATTCTAGCTAAACAATAGATAGTTGTGTATACATATGTTTTACCTGACCCATCTGGACCATCAATATAAAAACAATTATTAGAGATAATATTATTTTCTAATTCATTTAATATAAGATCGACGATCTCTTTCTGCTTATTATTTAATTGTTTATATTGTTTGGTACCTATTTCCATAGCTTCTTCAAATGCCATGCAATCCTCTTCTTCTTCATTTTCTGTTAATTGTTCCATTTGTGGAAAATCAACAAAACTTTTACCTTCACCACGAAGCATACTATTAATTTGTACATATGCTTTTTTTTGTCCCTGTAACCAAAATATCGAATATAATCCTCAGACATTACTATTTTAAAGTTTTCCCACAACTCTTCAGGATGTAATGGTTGACAATGTAATAATATACGTACAAATAATCTACGAAGTTGTCGTGGCATCATCCATCCAATAGCTTCATTCATAGCTCTTTTCCATTCATCATCATCTTCAATCAAACCTAAACATGCTGCTGAAAATGATTGACAAACTTCTCCATTTACAGTTCTTAAATCGTTAAAACTTGTGGTCCCTTTTACTGTGAGTAACAATAATCGTAAATGAAATAATTCTATTTGTGTTGGACTAACGGAATACATTCGTCCTATACAATTATGACTTTTACGTTTGACCCAACGTGATATTTTTACCATTAACTTTCTCTTTTTTAAATGTATAATAACTTGGAATTTCTATATACAAATACTGTTTTGCTTCTTCATCGCGTAAGTTTAATGAAAAATAATCTATTAACATAGTAACTTGATCTAAAGCAGAAGTCATTGCATTGTCAATGTTTTCATTTTCAATTATAATATTTTGCTCATTAGGAAGATGAACTGGTAAACGTATTATAGCGTGACTTTTATCTTTTAGTTTTTTACCAAGAATACGCCAGCTAGCTTCAACAGATCCAACATAACGAGCTTCGATGTAATTATATATCTCATCATGATCAATAACAACACTTTCTGTTATTGGTTCAATAGTTATAGCAGCAACATCATGTCCTTTATAAATATATTTATATAGATATTTAACTGATTTAATACTTGAAACTACTTCAACATTTATATGACTATTAAATATAATTGATAAAGTAGGACAATATGGAACAACATAACGATTATCAACTACATATCCACCAGGACGTTCAAAATTTCTTTCATTATTTCGTCGACGATAAAAAGGATAAGCATCTTCATCCATTCTAGTTTCTTCGAGAAAAGGTTTCGGATAATGTTTCGAACAACGTCCATCTACTAAACACCAATCGCTACAAGGTCTATGAATCATATGTCTCATAACTATATCATGTAAGATTTGATTTTCACATGGATCAGGAATTTCAGTAGAAATAAATTTATCAACGATCTGCGGAGTTGTTATTTTAAAATTATATTTTAATGTAATTAGTATATGAACATGTGGCAACCCACGTTTTTGAAATTCAATAACGTATACAAACGCTGCTACTTCACCAAAAAACTTTTGCTTAACAATCAAATCAATTAAATAATCCTTTTTAATGTTAAAAACACGAGCACATATGTCAGGTCTATCACAAGCTTGTTGATCGGGTAAAAGATTTTCCTCAATTTCACGCCATTTTGGATTGCAAGTCATGGTAATGAAAAGATCTGGTTTACCAAATTTACTAACAATTGCCATTGCATCTTGATAATTTTGTAACATATTACGTGGCGGTCCAATAAATGTGGAAGGAAGTATGACCATTTTTCCAATACGCCCATTTAAGTTATTCGCTGTAGTTTGTAAATAATCTCTTAAACCTTGATATGTTTCACTACGTAATTCTTTTTGATGATTTTTACAATAATCAATTCTATCTTTTTCAATTTTTACATAACTATCTACAAGCCACTGCTGAAATAAACGACGTCCTGATAAAAAACCATTAAATTCATCGCGAATAGCTATACGGTATTTAATATATTGTCCTCTAGTTATTCGTCTATTACTATTTAATTTTTTTAAATCACGATGCCATCCTTGAGTGCCGTGTGGATAAAATAAAGGATATACCCATGGTTCAACATTGGGATTCATAATACTAACTTTTTGTAAACTTTTAATATTTTTATTACATATAGTAACGTATGAGTCTGGAATTTCTCCATCAGCAGTTGTATAAAAAACAGCAGCAACTTCATTAGTTCTTTGAGCATTGTATCGACGTCGATCCATATTTGGTCTTAAAGTAAACGATAATTGTAATTCCGGTAATAATTCACCAGATTCCATTTCTAAACGTCGTTGCTTTTCTAATTCTTCACCCATCATTTGATAAGACTGAGCAAATACATTAAATTCCCGCATTATTTGTTCAAGGTTTTGTACAATTTCAAAATCTATGTATGAATTTTGATTAAGACAATGATTTATTGCTTCATTTGAATCTACGATAAAAAGTTGACCATAAGTAGGACTTTCGTTTTGTGCAGCATATAATGCTTTATTAATTTGATAATAAATCTGTCCTTGTATTTTAAAACAATATGGACCAGGTCGTCTACCTTGAAAGTTAATTAAATTAGCGTTAAATGAGGCAAATGAAAATGAACTGTTATAACTACAAATATTTTGAAAAAAATTATTAGATTTTATGTGACTACCATCAAATAAACTACGAATGAATTGAGGAAATTCAGGCAATGGTTGCATACTGCACCATGATTACAACAATCATGAAATGAATATCCTCTATTAGAAACTTTTTTAGCTGCAAAGTGTTTTGCATTACAATGAATACAATACACATCCATAAGACCAATATAATATTCAATTACATCAATAAGTGATAATGTACTAATATTATTTAAACGAGGTTGTTTTTTCTGCCGTGATCGATAACGAGTTTGATATTCTACAGATGATTGTAATGTTGATCTAACACTTAAAGGATTTTCTTCAATTTCCCAATCTAATTCTATTACACGATTATCATTTGATGTACCAGCAATACAAATAGTTTGTTGATTTGACTTTTTTGAAGAATTTTCAACTAATTTGTTATTTTCACGATGGCGTCGTTGATTCTCCCTTCTTTTTTCTCGATGTCGTTGTAAAAATTCTTTTCTTTCTTCTAAAGTACGTACAATTTTACGTCTTGTCATTTTATAAGAATTTTCTATATTAATATACTATATATGAGATCTTAAATACATACACGTCTTAAATATATACACGTAATGTTATTAATAAATATTAATAAAGAGAAAATAATTTATACAAAAAATTTTTTACTATTGAAATATCTTTTACTATTTAAATAATCTACATACTATTATTATATTAATAATATATATTATTATTATTATTTATATATTATTATTTAAATATTATTATTACTTATAAATTATTATTATTATTAGATTAAATTCAATTTAAAATAAAAATTAATATTCTCTTTAGGAATGGAATCTGACAAATCATTATATCGGAGTTACAATTATCATTTACTTTAAGACCAAATATGGATCGACGTCGATACAACGCTCAAAGAATTAATAAAGTTGCTGCTGTTCTTCTCACTTTAAATAAATTAGCTTACATAAATAAGTTAATTATTATGGTTATTATAGTTATTGTTAAAATTATTATTTTGTTATCATCATTATCATCATCTTCATTATCATTATTATCGTTATTGTTGTTATCGTCAATATTATAATAATTTATATCATCAGTATCATCATTTATATATCATTCATATCATCGATTATCATCAATATCATAATTATTATTAATAATAATATCAATACTTCTGAATAATATTATTTATTTATTAATTACACATACATAAAAAAATAAAATAAATTACAATATATAATAATTAATAATACCACTGTAATAAAATTAAATATTAATTAAATTTTTATAAATACAATATAATGAAATATATTATAATACAATAAAATTAAAATATAATTAAATATAAAATACTAATTGTAATTAAATTAAAATAACTTATAATATAAAAAGTTTTCTCAAATAATTTTCTTTCTTCACTCTTCCTTCTTCTTTTCCTCTTTTTCTACTATTTATTCTGTCACTTTTTATAACTTTCTCGCCTTTCCTGAAACAAAAGAAATAAATATTAATAATTTACATTTATTTAAAAAAATAATATATAAGAAATTATACAAATAATACATACATACATATGTATAATTTATGTATACATATCTATATGTATACAGGGTGAGTTTTTTATCTTGAGACATCGAAATATCTCGTAAAGTTTAAAAGATACGAAAAAATGTTTCAGACAAAAGTTGTATGGTTTCAAGGGGGACATAAGATGGTGTCATTAGTTTGACCTTGAAGAGTCACCTGAAGGTCACGTGAAGATCACCACCAACTTCTAAAATGGGATATCCTATATGCTTTTACATATTCTTGTAGCTCATCTCGAGAGCTACAAGACTTTCCAAAACAGTATAATTAAGTTAGTTTTCATTAAGTACTTTCCGAGTTATGAGACTTGAAATCATTTCTTAATTTTATATAAATCGCAAAATATCTTGTAAAATATTCATTTTTCGATTATCTTATCTTAATACTTTTATATACAAAATAATGAGAGGAATTAATTGGTGTAAAAAAAACACATAATTGTTTCGAAAAAAAAAATGTAATTGTTAATTGCAAATTACATTTTTTTTTATACATAAATACTCGGAAAGTATTTAATAAAAACTAACTTAATTATAGTGTTTTGGAAAGCTCTCGAGATGAGCTACAAGAATATGCAAAAATATATAGGATGTCCTATTTAAAAAGTTGGAGGTGATCTTCACGTAACCTTCAGGTGACTTTTTAAGGTCAAACTAATGACACTATCTTATGTCGCCCTTGAAACCATATAACTTTTGTCTGAAACATTTTTTTGTATCTTTTAGACTTTACGAGATATTTCGATGTCTCAAGATAAAAAACTCACCCTGTATATAAATTATATTATATATATGTATATATATTTAAATTGTATTATATTAATATATAATTTTATATAAATAATTTTATAGACCTTATTGTTAATATTATATTATATATATTTAAATTGTATTATATTAATATATAATTTTATATAAATAATTTTATAGACCTCATTGTTAATATTATATTAATAAGATCTTAATCATAAATCTTTTCTTGTAACGTAAACTTATGAAAAGTTAACGAATTCAATATTTGTGTCAATAAAATTTTTCACTATTCACGAGTTCATGCTAGAGAAAAAGATTTATGATTGAACTCCAAGTAGCGAAAAGATCATACCACTTGTATCGTATTTATATTTACAATTATATTTACAATGTATATAGAATATAAACTATATTGTAGTGTATTTAATTATGTATATATATACTTATATATATATATATATATATATATATATAATTAAATATATATATTATAATATAGATTATATTATTTTTATTTATAGTTAAATTACATTAATAATTTTAAACCTTCTCTCCCTACATTATTACATATATACTTCTTAACCATTAGTGTGTATACAAGATAATACATCGTATAATATATTGATTTATTAAAAAATAACAAGAATTGTATGTATCTTTATACAATTACATATATATAACTATGTTCACTAAATTTTTATTAACATAATAAATAATAAATACTTCATAAATATTTTCTACTATAATTCTTGTTATTTTTCAGCTAAGTTATTTATAAATATATATGTATTATCTTTACTTATACTTTATCTTATATATATATATATATATATATATATATATATATATATATATATACAATAATAATTATTTAAGAACATATTTACTATAATGCAAATAGAGTTCAACATTCTTAATCTAATTTAAATATTGCAAAAAAAATTGCTAATAAAAAAAGTTTGTATAAAAAAGTGATTATTCATTTTCTGGATTATTATTGTTTGCACAAGATAATTTTTATAATATATAAAACTTTAAAAATAACTTGATTCTTTGAAAACTAAAGAATTATATATAGGAAATATTTATAAAATATATATTGTTTGTTTTATTGATAAAAATTTAGTGAATATATTTAATATATTTTGAATATTTTTTAAATATTTTTTAAGTATAACCTATACACAATTCTTATTAATTTTTTTCAATAAACTAAACTATTTAAAAATATATATATATATAAAGGAATAGCTATATATTTCCTGGATAACAAGCTTGTTGTACAAGCTTCTTTATAAGCAAACTCTTTCTGCAATATTTAAATTAGATTAGTAATGTTGAATGCTATTCGCATTAGTACATATACTCTTAAATCCATAGACATAGTAAGTATAGACCGAGCATCCATTGTATAAGCGTTAAATATACGAAAAGAAAGACAAAAGATGTAAGATGAGTTTCTTTCTCTTTTCAATGCCGGAGGAGTGGGGAGCACTTCTCTTCATCTCCTCGCGCCGGTTCGTCGTTTCCCCTATTGAGATGAGGAGAAGTGCTCCCCACTCCTCCGGCATTGAAAAGAGAAAGAAACTCATCTTACATCTTTTGTCTTTCTTTTCGTATACTTAACGCTTATACAATGGATGCTCGGTCTATACTTACTATGTCTATGCTTAAATCATTACTACGCATATAAAATAATGTAGAACATATAATACATATTTACAAATAACTTGAATTGTTGAAAGAAATAGCAAGAATTAGGAAATATTTATGAAATATTATTTGTTTTGTTCTCTAATTTAAATATTGCAAGAAGAGTTTGCTTATAAAAAAACTTATATAAAGGAATAGCTATGAGTCAAAATTAGTGAAATCGGACACTAAAAATGGACCTATTGAATCCCAATCAGTTTAGTGCACACTTACGTTGCTATATGTGTAGAGAATACTCAGAAAAATTTTTGTCAAAAAATTCGCATTTTTGGCGATGTTATAAACAAATTAATTTATAAACGACTTTTTTTTCAAATTGATATATCTCCGGAAGTACTCGATGAAATTTGATGAAATTTTGAGGGTAGATTCGTGAAAAATAATTTAAAAGAAATAAAAAATAAAATTTATGAAAATTTAAAATTTGTTTTTAAATAATTAATTTTTAAATAAACAATTAAAAAATTAATCTACTTCTCGTAGGTTTAGAAAAAAAAGCTTTGAAGCATAATATTCCTTATGCTTTAAGTTATATTTACGCGAAAGAAAATGTATTTCCAAATAGAATAAGAGTTATGAATATTTTAATGTGAAATGTACGAACGAGATATCTGTCACAGAAGATTCGCATCGGGTTATCTACCTTACAGACTCGCTTTCTATCATTGCAACTTTTGAAATTATTAATCTTATTTAACTGTGACTTGAAAAATGTTTATTATTTAACATTAGTATTCAAATAAATAACAAATACGTGTGCGTTTTATACATCATATATATACATAAGTACATGTTTATATTTATATATTCACTTTTACGCTTTCGGTATGTTTTGAAAAAATTTTACATTCCATAGTAGTTGAATTAACTATTTTATAACAGTGAAATTGTCGCGTTCCTGGGATACTTTTTGCTGTGGAGAAACGCGCTTCCAATTTTTTCTTATATTTCTCGTATTCTATCAAAGAAGTAAAATCAAAAAATATTTTTTTAAAAAAGTTTTTTGCCCATTCGCACAATTTTTTTGTCGTTGTTATTTGCTTGTCGTTTTTATTTTGTAAGCTTGCACGATATGCATTTCTTTTAATGCACCCACCAATGCCGTCACAAGCCCCTTTACCGTGCGCGGTCGCAAAAAAGTGCCATTCGGCTTCAATTTTAAAATCCTTCTCGTGATTCAATAAATTTATAAAATTATATTTGTTTTTATATTGAGAGCCTGCTCCATCGGAGAAATAAATAATTTTCTTGATGTTCTTCGCGCCAAATTTTTTTTTTAAAAAACTTATCATTCTAGAATTGTACAAATGTACACCAGCAGCATCGTGATTTATATATTCAGAGAAGACTACGAAGTTAACATGTTGTTTTACACCATTTTTTTTGTAATATATTACATATACATGTAATGTGGCTTGGTCTTTTGACCAGTGCTGCGATTGTATCGCATCTTGGACATGGAAAGAATAATTTTCTGAAAAATCTAAAGTAACTATGAATTCACCGTCACCTATCGAGTCTTTCAATTCTTGTAAATATTTTCCTTGAGATTTCGCAATAAAATCATGTTTTAAAAGAATCGATAAATCTGTACTGAGATTTTTCAAAAAAATATTTTGATTTTCTGTTTGACTAAGAAGCTGACATCTAGAAACAAAATTTTGATTGTAAACAAAACATAAAAATTTCGATATACTGAAAAAACGAAATGAATACGATTACCTGTCAGTCGTGAGCCACTGATTATACGTTATTTCTGAAATAGCATATTTTTTAAAAATCGACTGTAGTTCTTTCATAATTCTATCAAAACCAGGGCAGTTTTTACAATTTCCCAAGAAACAATTTGCATTTGAGACTGAACAAATAATATCGTTAAGGTACTGCTTATAGTCTGTCCCAAAAGTGATTTTTTTCCTATCGAATTCATGTTGAAGACCTCTTAATTTTAGTCTAATATTTCCGTGTGTTTTGCAGACGCAGACGTTGTGCGTACTTTTGGGACCAGCTAGTATACATTGAGGTGGCCTCAATGTTCTGAATACTGACAAAGAAATTTTTAAATCGGGACAATTGTTTAAAAAATCAGCATGCAACTCTGATAGATTTCCCAACAACAAACGTTTCTGAAAACAATTTTGAAATTTAATTTAAAAACGTAAATTTACAATCAAAATCAAAATTAATGTTTTTATAATAATATTGAATAATTGATAAATTTGTTGATAATATTTTCTATTTTAAATTACCGTTTCATGACGACGTTTCCCGTTAACAATAACAGATTTATAATCTTTCATCCCTGGCATAACTCGACTCACATTATCGGAAAGAAAAAAATCTCGCACTTTATTTATTATGTCTATATTCATAGAGTTGCCTTTCTTTTTATCGGGATAAGTACCGTAACCATTTTCTTTCTTCAATTTTCGAGCCATTATCACCACGTGTTTGCTCACTGAAAATTCTTTCGCGGTTTTCCGAATAGACCATTCGACCGGCATGGTTGTAAGTAAAAAAATTTTCTCTTTTCGATTAGCTGCTTGTAATAATGCTGATTTTAAATCCGCGATCCAGTTATCATGATTTTCTTCATTATTTAAACTTGAATTCGGACTGATAATTGATTTACGAATAAACTCTTCATTATTTTCTAACAAATTAAAATCTAATTTGCCGTCAGGTGATTCCATGACAGCTTTTTCTAAAACGGAAACTAATTTTATTCGTTTTATTTCTTTATCTATTTTTTGACACTTATAATCTGGATCCTTGGACGATACATCAATATCCATATCTTCTTCTTTCTCTTGCGTATCTACTTCTTCTGTAGTCTTATCCATTCGTTTTTCCGCGACATTACTTACTGTTATTAAATGATCTTTTTTCTTATATAGCTGCGTTCTACATGATTGGCAAATGTACTGACCTTGCCAATTGCGAAATTTTTCGTCACATGCACTTGTCAAAAACACTAAATTTATCCGGTAGCACTTGTGACCTTTCTTTTGGAAAGGATTGCAGCATTTTGGCGGAGGTGTCATTACAACTTAGACAATAGACTTACTGAACGACAATGCGTCTGCTCGAAGAAAAAAAAAACAAAACAAAACACAACACGCCGTGTCGATTGTTGCTTGTTTTTCAACCAATGATATCGATACAGTAGATTGCGATCTGTTTTTTTTTTTTTTTATAGTAATATACCAACGAACGTATTTGTTATTTATTTGAATACTAATGTTAAATAATAAACATTTTTCAAGTCACAGTTAAATAAGATTAATAATTTCAAAAGTTGCAATGATAGAAAGCGAGTCTGTAAGGTAGATAACCCGATGCGAGTCTTCTGTGACAGATATCTCGTTCGTACATTTCACATTAAAATATTCATAACTCTTATTCTATTTGGAAATACAGTAATTTTCTTTCGCGTAAATATAGCTTAAAGCATAAGGAATATTATGCTTCAAAGCTTTTTTTTCTAAACCTACGAGAAGTAGATTAATTTTTTAATTGTTTATTTAAAAATTAATTATTTAAAAACAAATTTTAAATTTTCATAAATTTTATTTTTATTTCTTTTAAATTATTTTTCACGAATCTACCCTCAAAATTTCATCAAATTTCATCGAGTACTTCCGGAGATATATCAATTTGAAAAAAAAGTCGTTTATAAATTAATTTGTTTATAACATCGCCAAAAATGCGAATTTTTTGACAAAAATTTTTCTGAGTATTCTCTACACATATAGCAACGTAAGTGTGCACTAAACTGATTGGGATTCAATAGGTCCATTTTTAGTGTCCGATTTCACTAATTTTGACTCTATACATTTCCTGGATAACAAGCTTGTTGTACAAGCTTCTTTATAAGCAAACTTTTCCAGCGATATTGAAATTAGATTAGTAATAATGAATGCTATTCGCATTAGTACATATACTCTTAAATCATTACTACGCATATAAGATAACGTAGAACATATAATGCATATTTACAAATAACTTTCATATATTATCTTGAGAGGATTTAAAATTATTAGTGTAATTTAACTACAAATAAAAATAATATAATTTATATTATATTATTTTACATATTAACATATATGTGTACATATATATATGTAATGTATATATATTATATATATGTATATATATGTACATACATATAATTACAATATAGCTTATATATTTTATACATATTGTAAATATAATTGTAAATATAAATATGTACAAGTGGTATGACCTTTTCGCGATCAAAGTTTTTCATACTTTCTTTTAAAAAAGAACATTATTTATACACATATTTACATACCTTCTTTATTCGATTTTTCTTCTTCTTCACTTTCTCCTTTTTTTATCCTCTTCACGAGATTCTTTTTACTTCTTTCTTAACGAACTATGTAGCACGAAAGACCAAAGTAACAAATAGGTTATGGATGACGAAGCGCTCGAGCGCTACTTACCGCGAATATATCGCAACGCACCAGCATCCAATCAGCATCGCATAGAGAACCTCTAGGAGAGAGAATGGACAACTGATCATGTGATCAAGCCTTTTCATGATTGGCTGGCAGAAAATGTATCAATTTTAGCTATTGCGACGCCAATGCAAAATATGATGACACACAAATAGGTTATATCTCGAGCATAAAAGATGTCAAAGTCGACTGATTAATTAATAATAATCATTTTTAAATAGAATTTTTTGCTTATTATAAAAGTTTTGATAAAATAGGAGGTAAGTATTTATTAATAAAAATTATAAATAAACTTTGATTTTAACAAAGGTACGTTTAGACGTGTCGAAAGTATATATTTATTGTTAGCAGGATTATTTTTGTAATAAATGTTGGAATATCTGTTAATTTGATGACACAAAATTTGTTGTCAGTTAATTTATTGTTTTATTACAGAAAACGTTATTTACTATGCCGTCGAGTTGCTCTGCATACAAATGTTTTAATAATAGTAATCAAGGATATTCTTTATTTAGATATCCGCAGGATAAAATATTCAAGCAAAAATGGATTGCTGCAGTTGGAAGAGGCAAAAATTGGTTACCCAGTAATTCTCAAAAACTTTGCGAGGTTAGTAGCAATGTGCTCTGATTTTGGAGTTTGAAAGAATAAATAGATGTAACAATATATTTTATTGTTGGAGGTCAAAGTACATTTATGTGATTTTCTATCTTTAGATACATTTTTTGCCATCAGAAATTGAATTCGTTGCTAAACGTAAACGAGTAAAATTTGGTTCAATTAATAAGGATAATGTTAAGTTTTTTGGTTATAATAAATTTATTAATAATAAATTTATTTTACAACTACACAGTTAAAGTTAATTAAAAATTGTTATAATAATAGGATTTTTACAAAAATTTGCCACAATTTTTTACAAAATTACTGTTTTCTATTTTGTAATATGTTTTGAAGAAGAGAAACAATTGTTCTCAAGGTATCGTTTTCTCTGCGTATTACTTCTATTAAATCCTTCTGTTTATCATCCGATACTTCATTTTTTTTTATGTCACGAGGAAGATGTAGAACACAATAATCATTTTGTTTTCTCTCTCGCTGATAAGGACAACTTTTATAATTCTGCTTCTTTCTTAATTTTCTATAGTTTTCTTGATTCTCCGAAGAACATGTGCAAAAACGAGAAGGAACTAAGCCAAATTTTACTCGTTTACGTTTAGCAACGAATTCAATTTCTGATGGCAAAAAATGTATCTAAAGATAGAAAATCACATAAATGTACTTTGACCTCCAACAATAAAATATATTGTTACATCTATTTATTCTTTCAAACTCCAAAATCAGAGCACATTGCTACTAACCTCGCAAAGTTTTTGAGAATTACTGGGTAACCAATTTTTGCCTCTTCCAACTGCAGCAATCCATTTTTGCTTGAATATTTTATCCTGCGGATATCTAAATAAAGAATATCCTTGATTACTATTATTAAAACATTTGTATGCAGAGCAACTCGACGGCATAGTAAATAACGTTTTCTGTAATAAAACAATAAATTAACTGACAACAAATTTTGTGTCATCAAATTAACAGATATTCCAACATTTATTACAAAAATAATCCTGCTAACAATAAATATATACTTTCGACACGTCTAAACGTACCTTTGTTAAAATCAAAGTTTATTTATAATTTTTATTAATAAATACTTACCTCCTATTTTATCAAAACTTTTATAATAAGCAAAAAATTCTATTTAAAAATGATTATTATTAATTAATCAGTCGACTTTGACATCTTTTATGCTCGAGATATAACCTATTTGTGTGTCATCATATTTTGCATTGGCGTCGCAATAGCTAAAATTGATACATTTTCTGCCAGCCAATCATGAAAAGGCTTGATCACATGATCAGTTGTCCATTCTCTCTAGAGGTTCTCTAGCATCGCAGAAAAGGAGGCTTCAACGTTTCGATATATTCGAGTAATCGACTTAACATACACTTTTTAAGGTAGGATTATATCATTGTGTGTGAAAAATATAATGCGTTACCATGACTGTAAACTTGAGCTTTTATATTATTTTACATTTAAACAGACAAAATTTTCTTATTTTACATAAAAAAGCGGAATAAATTAAAAAAAAAAGAAATAATTATAATAAACTATTCATTACATGTCCTAACATTAACAATAAAAAAAAAAAGAGTCATCGACGGGACTCGAACACCGTCGTCGCCGGCGCAAAAGGGATCACGACGCGAGCCTTAGCCACCATAGCTACACCGCTTCGGTGAAAGAGACTGCAAGTTTATTGCTTATGTTCATGTCGTTATCGCGGCACGCCGTTAGCCCAACCATTTCTCCTAAACAAAGGCCCATTCACCCAAATCCTCTTAGGGTTTTCATACTCTAGGTATAACCTACCGAACGAGCTATATCCCGTTCAAAAAGCGATTTCGCATTTCTAAGCATCTCCTTGTAAGAAGAACGGCCGCCGCAGATCGCGTTAAATAACAAGACACTTTTAGAGAACACAAGAACTTTAATAAGCAACACAGAAAACAGATTAATAACACAACGGATTATTAATGGCTCGTATATGAAAATGCGTCCGGATAGCTTGACAGCTATCTTTCGACTCTGTTGATATCGTTGTTTCTAAACAATCTTCTTGACTACGGGATCCGGACAACGGCAGGGCCGTAACAATATTAATATAAAGAATATAAATAAAAACAATTATTAATTAATAGACCGAAAAATTTTAAAAATTAAAAAATTTTAAATAAATTTTTAATTATAATTACTAAACTTAAAGTTAATTTTTCTACTAATAAAGTAAATTTCATTACAAATAAGTCTTTCTTCATCGGATAATTCTGTTATTTATAGAACATTTATGTTTTTCATATTTTGATGTGCCATGTTGGTACTGCACTAAACCGTTCTCTTTATTCCTCATTGTGCTCGTGCACTGGCAGAATTTTCTGTGAACTCGCTAGTTCTAGTGCAGCACTAGTTCAACTAAAAAGAACAAACCTATTAATTTTAAAAAGGGAGCAATTGTTGATTCTGACGGATCAATTAAGAAGCATGCGTTTGAGCTATTATTTAGTAAAAAATATGAACTTCCAGCGCTAACTTATTTCCGGTCACCAAACGAGCTCAGTGGACTCGGAGATAATAGAAGTTTGATATTACCGGCCACTTTGATTATATTGAAGACAATTACAAGAGTTATTTAAATCATGTGAGTATTTTAAGTCATCCAGCTATTGTTTTATTATCGAAAATGTGTAAACCATTTATATACCTGTCTCAAGAATAACAAAATGAACAATTTATTGTATCAAATCACTATTTTATTCTTGACAATGCAAAGATTTTAATGCTTACAAGCACTCAACACGTTTTTTCCCCGTCACGCTAATTCCATAGGACTATCGGCAAATAGAAACCTGACAATGAGAGCGGCCACACCTGCTCAAAGCTAGTCCCCCCACTTTGACTATTGGGACTTTTTTTTCACCAATCGTTCGGTAAATGATTGGTAATATTTGGTATAATATTCAAAATTTTTATTTAATAATTAGAGATTTGGCTCAAATAATCAAAAAATTAAAAAGTAAATGGCATAAGAGCCAACGCGCGGTAGATGGAACGCAGAGAAGCAACAACACTTCTTTCTTTTTTCAATATTAGTTTATTAAAAAACACATTATAATAACAAAAAGCGAACGTTTCGGATCATCTTTTGATCCTTCTACAGCGCGATGTTAACAATATATATTACAGATAGTGACGCGTTACATTAAACGAATTTGTTCTCGACGCGTAGATGACGCTAAATTGCATCCCGCGGAGATCTAGTAAACGCTCTGCTTCCAACAGTCAATTAAATATACTATAGTTATGCTATGCGACGTCACAGCAGATCTAACAAATCGAGTAAAAATAATAAAATAAATACCGAAAGATAATACACGTGAATAAGCTTTTTTGCTTAAATTAATAGTTAGAAGCATGGCTCACCAGATTCCGCGCTTTTTACAATTAATAATATAGTATGCCGCTGTGCGCCTCATGTCGATTTGAGATTCGATGACGAACTGTATAAATATGTCCTCGGTTGTCAGAACGTAAACATGGACTCAACTAAGGATATGCGCAGTTGACTCAACGATAACAAACATACCAACGCGTGAACGAACGCCTCACATTTTCGATAAATTATCGACTATTGTCGCAAATGTATGATGCAAGCACTCTGCAAGCTATTTTCAAGCTATTTTTTTGATAACGCTTGATAAACAGCATTTCAGAGACAAGCTTTTTGCCCAACGAGGACTCCCTGTCCAAAATCTCAGATTCTTCCCAATTAAAATCATGACCGAATTCCAGTCTGTGATTAGTTATAACCGAAGGTTGTGACGTATTTCGTCGAATGTGATTTCGGTGTTCAGAAATTCGTTTTTTTAACTGTCTGTTAGTTTGGCTGAGATATGACGCATCGCAATCATTGCACGAGACTTTATACACTACATTGTTATACGAATCTTTTGGCATTATGTCTTTATGGACCTTGACAAAATTACGAAGTTTATTTAAGCCAAAATTAGAAACTCCCGTGTCATGATTACGAAGAACTCGCTTAAATTGTTCCGAAAACGTTGGAATGTATGGGATTGTGAAATATGAAGAGGGTCTTTTCTCAGGGTGGTCCTCGTCGGGCTCCAAGCCTGTCCGATTCAAGTCCAATAGCAACTTCAGACGTTCTCGTATTACATGGATAATGTAAAATAGAGGATAGCCATTGTCCAAGAGGACGCCGACTATTAGCTCAAAGTTTTTTTGATGGAATCTCGGATGCGATAATAAAAAGGCACGATCCACCAATCCTATGATTGTTCCCCTCTTATGGCATAGTGGATGATTCGACTTATAATTTAGATATCTCCCGGAAAAAGTAGGTTTGTGATACCAATCGAATTCGATTAAATTATTGTTTACGTTATCGTAACATGAAGAAAATTAAGTTTATTATCAACTCCCTCCTCCAATGTGAACCATTCTATTATAGGTATGTGGATGATATAGCTTTGGCGGCTCCCTCTTCTATGTTCAATGAGGTCTTGGGTATCTTCAACTCTTTTCACCCAAGGCTTCGGTTCACATTGGAGGAGGGAGTTGATAATAAACTTAATTTTCTTGATGTTACGATAATCGTGAACAATAATTTAATTGAATTCGATTGGTATCACAAACCTACTTTTTCCGGGAGATATCTAAATTATAAGTCGAATCATCCACTATGCCATAAGAGGGGAACAATCGTAGGATTGGTGGATCGTACCTATTTATTATCGCACCCGAGATTCCATCAAAAAAACTTTGAGCTGATAGTCGGCGTCCTCTTGGACAATGGCTATCCTCTATTTTACATTTTCCATGTAATACGAGAGCGTCTGAAGTTGCTATTGACCTTGAATCGGACAGGCTTGGAGCCCGACGAGGACCACCCTGAGAAAAGACTCTCTTCATATTTTACAATCCTATACATTCCAACGTTTTCGGAACAATTTAAGCGAGTTCTTCGTAATCATGACACGGGAGTTTCTTATTTTGGCTTAAATAAACTTCGTAATTTTGTCAAGGTCCATAAAGACATAATGCCAAAAGATTCGTGTAACAATGTAGTGTATAAAGTCTCGTGCAATGATTGCGATGCGTCATATGTCAGCCAAACTAGCAGACAGTTAAAAAAACGAATTTCTGAACACCGAAATCACATTCGACGAAATACGTCACAACCTTCGGTTATAACTAATCACAGACTGGAATTCGGTCATGATTTTAATTGGGAAGAATCTGAGATTTTGGACAGGGAGTCCTCGTTGGGCAAAAAGCTTGTCTCTGAAATGCTGTTTATCAAGCGCCAAAAAAATAGCTTGAACTTGCAGAGTGCTTGCATCATACATTTGCGACGATAGTCGATAATTTATCGAAAATGTGAGGCGTTCGTTCACGCGTTGGTATGTTTGTTATCGTTGAGTCAACTGCGCATATCCTTAGTTGAGTCCATGTTTACGTTCTGACAACCGAGGACATATTTATACAGTTCGTCATCGAATCTCAAATCGACATGAGGCGCACAGCGGCATACTATATTATTAATTGTAAAAAGCGCGGAATCTGGTGAGCCATGCTTCTAACTATTAATTTAAGCAAAAAAGCTTATTCACGTGTATTATCTTTCGGTATTTATTTTATTATTTTTACTCGATTTATTAGATCTGCTGTGACGTCGCATAGCATAACTATATTTAATTGATTGTTGGAAGCAGAGCGTTTACTAGACCTCCGCGGGATGCAATTTAGCGTCATCTACGCGTCGAGAACAAATTCGTTTAATGTAACGCGTCACTATCTGTAATATATATTGTTAACATCGCGCTGAAGAAGGATCAAAAGATGATCCGAAACGTTCGCTTTTTGCTATTATAATGTGTTTTTTAATAAACTAATATTGGAAAAAGAAAGAAGTGTTGTTGCTTCTCTGCGCTCCAACTACCGCGCGTTGGCTCTTATGTCATTTTCTTTTTAATTTTTCAAAATTTTTAGTAATTTTCCGTTTTTTCAGAAAAATGTAAACAAATTTTTAACCTTTTCTTAGTCCCCTCCTCCACTTTGATTATTGGGCACTTTTTTTTACCAATTATTTGATTATTGATTAGTAATGTTTGGTATCGTATTCAAAACATTTGGTAGTCTCCCGTTTTTCAGAAAATCATAAACAATTTTTTCAGAAAATTGTGAAGGACAGTGGTGTCCTTACCGATTTCGCTGAAATTTTATAATTTTGCATATTATAGTGCGTAAAACATGAATGTGTCAATGTCACTACATTTAGTCGGTATAACAGGTTTCCTGACCTTAAATATGTCAACTTTAGTGTTCAATTCAAAATAGGACTCTCTGATTGGTTAATCGTTGCTGGTTACCCTAGGCACAAGTCGATATAATTAGCTGTAGTCAATCGCAACATGATCAAACAGGATGCTCCCGGAACTATTTTTCGTACACCCTGTAACGTACGGTTTTTCCCGTGTACCGCGTAATCTGAATTATACGGATAGCCGTCGGATCCAGGTGGCGGAATCAATAATTCGGAGACGTATTATTACGAATTAACGTATTTATTATTTCTGGTGTGTATGTACAGAGGTGTTGTGTGTGTATGCGCGTGTATAGATGTATATGTACAAGAGTGTTGTGTGTGTGTGTATGCGCGTGTATGAATGTATATGTACAAGAGTGTTGTGTGTGTGTGTGCGCGTGTATAAATGTATTAATATCGGGCGCGATGCACTCGCCCGTTTCCGAGTACCGGCGCGTTATCACGTTCTTGCGACTCGTCGGGCGCGTTTTTGTCGCGTTTCTTTGGCGCGGTTCTTGTCGCTCAGCTGTTCGGCTTTAAATTCGGCTTTAAATCGGATTGATATTCGGATTTGCCTTAATTTCCCCGGATGGATTTTCGGGTTTTCGGAAGGCGTCGCGACGCTAGCGAGTGTCGGAGGCGGCTCTCGTTCCACCTCGTGAAGGCGCGATGCCTGATAAGGTTCTCGGTTCGGAGGCGATTTCACAGGCGCCGATATCGATCGGCAGAGGCAGCGTTCACACTACCTTCTGGCCTTGTTACTATCGCAAGGATTTCTCTAGACTGCTTTGCTTGCCTTCTGACTAGCTCGGCGGCTTGAGAGGATCGCAAGGATCTCTCCGGTTGTGCCGTCGAGAGCCCGTTTTATACTTGGTTAATTACCCGCGCCGGCGTATTCGGTAATTACCTCCACCGAGCGGCGGTAAAAATCGGAACGGTTCGGATCCGCCCGGGGGAGTTCGGGGTGCCGAACGCGGGTTCTCAGCCGCCGGTAACGGCTCCCGACGGCAGTGTCTCAATAATTGAGAGTCCCTGCCCGGTTGTTTGCTACGAAATTAAAAATGGGCGCACAGCGCCTCTGCCATTGCCCGACCGATGTTCGTCGGGCGGCAGCTTCCGGCCGGTGTTCGCCGGAAAACGATGCATTCGGGGGTGCATCATTACAACCCATTTTCTGGTACTATCGATAATATCTCTACTTGTTACGTGTCCGTGCTACGGCCACTTTCTGGCATTGCCGATAAAGTTTGTATTGGGTGTGTGTCCGTGTTACACCCATAATTTTCGTATTGAGAAATGGCATCGACTTTATTCCACATATGCACATGATCTCTTCTCTTTATATACTGTTATGAAAATATTAACACTTGCACACGCTTATAAAACACATCACTCCCAGTAAAAAAAATAATATACTTTTATTATTATTACATATAATATATTCAATATAATTATTATTAAATATAATTATAATAAATTCGCGTAGATGAAATAAAATGATACGACAAAGAATGTGTGAAACGATATGTGTGTGTGTGTGTGTGTGTGTGTGTGTGTAATTCTTATTAAATATAATTATAGTAAATTACAATATAATGTATCGATAATATACAGGATGTTCCTAAAAGGTCTCGTCAAACTTTAGCCATAGATGCTACGTATCGAAACAAAGCAAAATGTCCATGTAAACATAGATCCGGAAATGCCCCCCTTCTGAGATAACACAGGGTGAAGTCACGTATCTTCATAGGCCTATTTGGCTCAATCACTGTAGTAATGATTTGCATCAGATAAGATGTTCAAAGTGGCCACCATAAGCAGCAATGCACGCTCCACAGCGTCGCACCATGGATTGTCGAACATGTTCGAGAATTCCGGGAGTACCCCGAATTGTGTTACACCCATCAACAATACGATCGTTTACTACTGTACGTATTACGTTAAATACGTGCTCACTATTGCTACTCATGGTGGCCACTTTGAACATCTTATCTGATGCAAATCATTACTACAGTGATTGAGCCAAATAGGCCTATGAAGATATGTGACTTCACCCTGTGTTATCTCAGAAGGGGGGCATTTCCGGATCTATGTTTACATGGACATTTTGCTTTGATTTGATACATAGCATCTATGGTTAAAGTTTGACGAGACCTTTTAGGAACACCCTGTATATACAGGGTGTTAGAAAAGTCTGGAAACGGTCAAATATCTCGAAAACGAAACGTTTCTGAGAAAAATGTTTCCAACCAAAGTTGTAAGATTTCAAAAGATCTATTTACTGGCGCTATGAGTTTAACCTTGGATGGCGTCGCCAAGATCAGAGCAAGGTCACCTAGAATTTTTTAAATGGGACCCCCTATTTTTTATTACGTATTCTTGTAGCTTATCTCGAGAGCTTTCCAAAACACTATAATAAAGTATTTTTTCATTGAGTACTTTTCGAGTTATGAGGCTTGAAATAATTTCTTAATTTTATATAAACCATAAAATATCTAGTAAAATATTCATTTTTCGATTATCTTATCTTAATACTTTTATGTACAAAATAATGAGAGTAATCAATTGGTGTAAAGAAAACATACAGTTCTTTTTAAGAAAAAATATGGAATTGTTAATTGCAAATTACATATTTGTTCTTAAAAACAACTATGTTTTTTCTTTACACCAATTGATTCCTCTCATTATTTTGTACATAAAAGTATTAAGGTAAGATAATCGAAAAATGAATATTTTATTAGATATTTTATGGTTTATGTAAAATTAAGAAATTATTTCAAGCCTCATAACTCGAAAAGTACTCAATGAAGAAATACTTTATTACAGCGGTTTGGAAAGCTCTCGAGATGAGCTACAAAAATATGTAAAAGCATATAGGGGTCCCATTTAAAAAGTTAGAGGTGACCTTCACATGACCTTCAGGTGACTCTTCAAGGTCGACTAATGGCACCATCTTATGTCCCCCTTGAAACCATACAACTTTTGTCTGAAACATTTTTCTGTAAATTGTTTCGTTTCCGAGATATAAATTTGTAACACTTTACGTAGGCCACCCTGTATGTGTGTGTGTGTGTGTGTGTGTGTGTGTGTGTGTGTGTGTGTGTGTGTGTGTGTAGAAATTTACAAATTTGACTGTGCAACCATAATTATATTTACATAGATTTTTATTACACTTGCCTGCGTAGACACAAATATAGTTATGCAGAAATATTCCCTACATGTATAATGATAATTATATATATGTGTGTGTGTGTGTGTGTATGTGTAGAAATTTACATATTTGACTGCGCAACCATAATTATAGTTACATAGATATTTATTACATTTGCTTGCGTAAACACAAATATAGTTACGCAGAAATATTCTCTACATGTATAATTATATATATATATATATATATATATATATAATTATACATGTAGAGAATATTTCTGCGTAACTATATTTGTGTGTACGCAGGCAAATGTAATAAATGTCTATGTAACTATAATTATGATTACGCAGTCAAATATGTAAAATTCTACACACACACACACACACATATTTATATATATGTATATAATTATATACTATAGAACTACAGAGTTATAGATACACATACTTATATATAATTATGTACATAGATAATCTTTTTCTGCGTAACCATAACTTGTATGAATAGATTACTTGTAGGAATAAGGTTTAGATGTTGCATGGAAGTAGGGAAAGAGTAATCATATTTGTAAAACTGGAAATATATTTTAAGTTGTGGGAGAATGGACTATACAGGGTGACCCATTTTAACTTAGGCAGCCAAATAACTCGAAAAATAAGCAAGATAGAGAAAAATGTTTTAGACAAAAGTTGTATGGTTTCGAGGGGGCCATAAGATGGTATCATTGGTTTGACCTTGAAGAGTCATTTGAAGGTCACGTGAAGGTCACTTCAATTTTTTTAAATGGAATACCCTATATATTTTTGTACATTCTTGTAGCTTATTTCGAGAGCTTTCCAAAACACTATAATTAAGTACCTTTCCGTTAAGTACTTTTTGAGTTATGAGGCTTGAAATCATTTCTTAATTTTACATAAACCGTAAAATATCTTGTAAAATATTCATTTTTCGATTATCTTACCTTAATACTTTTATGTACAAAATAATGAGAGGAATCAATTGGTGTAAAGAAAACACATAGTTGTTTTTAAGAAAAAATATGTAATTGTTAATTGCAAATTACATATTTTTTCTTCGAAACAACTATGTGTTTTCTTTACACCAATTGATTCCTCTCATTATTTTGTACATAAAACTATTAAGGTAAGGTAATCGAAAAATGAATATTTTACAAGATATTTTACGGTTTATGTAAAATTAAGAAATGATTTCAAGCCTTATAACTCGAAAAGTACTTGATGAAAAAATACTTTATTATAGTGTTTTGGAAAGCTCTCGACATAAGCTATAAGAATATGCAATAAAAAATAGTTGGTTCCATTTAAGAAATTAAAGGTGTCCTTGACCTCACTTTAACGATGCCATCCAAGGTCAAACCAATGACACCATCTTATGTTCCCCTCAAAACCATACAATTTTTATCGAAAACGTTTTTCTCTAAAATGCTTAGTTTTTGAAAGAAAAGGGGTGTACGGGTGGTCTAGAACATCCTGTATATTTGCTTATCCTTTTTTCATTTTCTCGATAATGATTCTCTCTCCTTCTCTCTCTGTCTGTCTGTCTGTCTGTCTGTCTGTCTGTCTGTCTGTCTGTCTGTCTGTCTGTCTGTCTGTCTGTCTCTCTCTCTCTCTCTCTCTCTCTCTCTCTCTCTCTCTCTCTCTCTCTCTCTCTCTCTCTCTCTCTCTCTCTCTCTCTCTCTCTCTCTCTCTCTCTCTCTCTCTCTCTCTCTCTCTCTCTCTCTCTCTCTCTCTCTCTCTCTCTCTCTCCCTCTCTCTCCCTCTCCCCTCCCCTCCCCTCCCCTCCCCCTTCCCTCCCTCCCCCTCTCTCTCGCTCTCTCTCTCTCTCTCTCTGTCATTCTAAATTATCTAAATTATTCTAAATTATCCAAATTATTTAAATTTTTAAATTACATTAGTATAACATAACGTATATATAAAATATTCTGGATTTTATTTTAGCATACTTAAAATATCTATAATAATATGTTGTTGCATTAATTAATATTTCTATATAGATAATATTTTATAAAATGTTTGTCATTTTGTTATGCATTTTATTGATGAATAAAATAAATAACTGTAGACTCGAGATAACATAAAGAACTAATGGAATTGTCAATAAATGATCTCCGCATCATAGCATCTTAAAGTTACTTATTAACGACAGCCATGTTTCATAAAACGTTTCGTCATCTATTGACAATGCCGTAGTTAAAAGGTTAACTATCCATTTGATATTAATGCTGTGTTGTTGCAATGCAACGAAATTAAACCAAACTTCAAATTTTGTCTCGAAAATATTATAACTCTAAGAAGTGACATAGAAGAGATTTATTGAATCCAGTAAATATTATAATTATAAATATTATAATTATATTATCTAACTGATATAAATAACTTTAGTTAGTAAAAGGAATAAATTGTAGATGGATATGCATGTATTAATATTTGAATGTTTGTTATTTATTAGACATTTAAGATGTATATTTTTGTATTTTATATATTTTATATAAGATCTGCACTTTTTTAAATGTAATATTAACTATTTTGTAAATTCATAAATATTAACAATTATAATTTTCTTTTCAAGATTTTTTTATATTATGTTTGAAGTTTTTTTAATATTATATTTTATATGATGTTTTTCCTATTTCAAACTATACATATAAATTTTTGTACGTTTATATATCATTGCTAGAGGGAATAAAGTTTTTATAAATTTATAAAATTTTTGAAAATACGTCCATTATTATGCATGAATTTAAAAAGAGATCATTACATAAATATTTGTTTAAATTATTCTTATGTAGAAAAATTTCTTTAATAATATAAAAATATTTTTAAAAATAAAAATGTTGTATATCATTTAATATATGAATGAACTGAATAAGTTAACACACAAGGAGATCGATTAAGTATCAATTATTTTCACATGTATTTAACAAAATGTGATTAAGGCGTCTATCACAATTTTTTGGAAATAAAGCAATTAATTTATAGCGAGAGAAAGAGAGAATTTGGTTTTATGCACTAATGAACATTAGTGCATAATATAAAGACTGTCATATATAAAATGACAATAGTATAATTAAAATAATAAAGTAATTAATATTATAAATTGTTATATTATATTATATTATAAAGTTATATTAGTTATTATATTATATTATAAGTTTATTCAATGCAAATAACGATAATAATAATTCGTACAATTAATTATTTTATTTATTTTAGTTTATGTGCTATTGTAAATTTATACTTATTTATATTAGTGTAAAAACGCTATTGCGTTACGTATCGCTTGATTTAAAATGCATTATATGAATATCACAGAAAACATATAAATCACTTTTTTTGAATCCATTATTTAATTAATTTCTTATAATCAGAATATCCTTTTTATATAATAAACGTGCCTCTTATGCCAAAGAGAAGATTACTCGGAAATAAATTGATGTAAGAAGTTTAATAAAATTAAACAGTTATGCATATAACTATTTTTATTTATATATAAAACTATTTTTGTTATATATATAACTTTTTTGTCAAACAATTTTAATTCTTTTTAAAATAACGCCGAGTATCTCCGCGGAGAAAAATAAATTACAACGGAATGCAGCTAATAAGACGTCATGGCAATACATGGTCAGATTGATCATTCGAAGTCAGTTACTATTGTGAAACGCTACCGCGTTATTTGTCGCTTGATTCAAACTGCGTCATATGAATATCACAGAATTGTGTACGAATAGTGGATTTTAAAAAGCATACATAGTAACATAATTGTACGTGCTAACACAAACGAATTGTTATAATTATATTTATTTTGTACATAATTATATTTGTTTAATAATAATTATATATTTTTAATAAAAACAAAGATATAGCAAATATTTAAGTGAATTCTAAGTGAATTTTAAGTGAAATTCGAAATTACACGCTGCGTGCACTTAAATATGGATGAAAATGTTACAAGATCTGTAATTCTATAACTTCTTTGGTGTAATTTGATTGCGATTATTATTTGTTTATTGACTCCGCTTTTCTACTACAATATTAAAAGAAATTAAAAAGGAATTAATATATAATAATTATATTCCTGTGTTAGCGCGATACAATCAAATAAATATGTATCATTTCACATTGTTCATATTTCACATTTGTTTTCCTAAAAAAATAGAAATTATGTACTTATTAAGAGTTCCCTTAATTTAATCTTAAGATATATATTGTGATCGACCATAAAGAGAAATCTAAAAATATAATATTAGAAGATAATAACTTGTGATTCGTTAGAACTGAATTTGAAGGAATTTATCAAAAATATGTGTATATATATATATATATATATATATATATATATATATATATATGAATTAATATCAATTCGACTAGCACATCAGAATTAGTGGAGTGAGAAAAACAACTAATTGAGGATTCAACGGAAACCGATTGAGTGCAAACGTTTACGAAAAATGCAAATTATGTTTGGAACAATTTTATGTGTTTTGTTGAAGGGTTTAGTATTGACAAAGGCAACTATCACGTTTATGCCGAAAGATTATACCACTTCAAACAGCCTCCAAAAAGAAAGTGTTTCCATTTGTCCGGATTTAAATTTCACGTAGGTAAGAGATATTTTATGCTTGATTAAGAAACAATTGAATGTTATTGTAGTTAATAGTGTGTGTGTAACTAAAAATGAATGATAATAAATTATATATTCCACCAATAATAAGATAAGATAAGATAAAATAAAACAATTCAATATAAACGAAAAAGTATGTGCGATGTTGTAATAAAAGAATGTATAAGTTTCGAAACTTTGTTTATAAATGGATATAATATAGTATAATATATTAAGTTCAATTAAAATAGTATATTAAAATTTGACTGTATTATTTTGTCTCTCTCTCTCTCTCTCTCTCTCTCTCTCTCTCTCTCTCTCTCTCTCTCTCTCTCTCTCTCTCTCTCTCTCCCTATACAGGGTGACCCATTTTAACTTAGGCAGCCAAATAACTCGAAAAATAAGCAAGATAGAGAAAAATGTTTTAGACAAAAGTTGTATGGTTTCGAGGGGGCCATAAGATGGTATCATTGGTTTGACCTTGAAGAGTCATTTGAAGGTCACGTGAAGGTCACTTCAATTTTTTTAAATGGAATACCCTATATATTTTTGTACATTCTTGTAGCTTATTTCGAGAGCTTTCCAAAACACTATAATTAAGTACCATTCCGTTAAGTACTTTTTGAGTTATGATGCTTGAAATAATTTCTTAATTTTACATAAACCGTAAAATATCTTGTAAAATATTCATTTTTCGATTATCTTACCTTAATACTTTTATGTACAAAATAATGAGAGGAATCAATTGGTGTAAAGAAAACACATAGTTGTTTTTAAGAAAAAATATGGAATTGTTAATTGCAAATTACATATTTTTTCTTCGAAACAACTATGTGTTTTCTTTACACCAATTGATTCCTCTCATTATTTTGTACATAAAACTATTAAGGTAAGGTAATCGAAAAATGAATATTTTACAAGATATTTTACGGTATATGTAAAATTAAGAAATTATTTCAAGCCTCATAACTCAAAAAGTACTTAACGAAAATGTACTTAATTATAGTGTTTTGGAAAGCTCTCGAGATGAGCTACAAGAATGTACAAAAATATATAGGATGTTCCATTTAAAAAAATTGAAGTGACCTTCACGTGACCTTCAAATGACTCTTCAAGGTCAAACCAATGATACCATCTTATGGCCCCCTCGAAACCATACAACTTTTGTCTAAAACATTTTTCTCTATCTTGCTTATTTTTCGAGTTATTTGGCTGCCTAAGTTAAAATGGGTCACCCTGTATATATATATATATATATATATATATATATATATATATACAGGGTGAGCCATTTTAATTAACGCAATTATTTCGGAAACAAAGCATTTGAGAGAAAAATGTTTCAGACAAAAGTTTTATGGTTTCGAGGAGGCCATAAGATGGTATCATTGGTTTGACCTTGAAGAGTTATTTGAAGGTCACATGAAGGTCACCTTCAATTTCTTAAATAGAACCTACTATTTGTCATTGCATATTCTTGTAGCTTATCTCGAGAGCTTTCCAAAACACTATAATTAAGTACCTTTTCGTTAAGTACTTTTTGAGTTATGAGGCTTGAAATAATTTCCTAATTTTACATAAACCGTAAAATATCTTGTAAAATATTCATTTTTCGATTATCTTACCTTAATACTTTTATGTACAAAATAATGAGAGGAATCAATTGGTGTACAGAAAACACATAGTTGTTTTTAAGAAAAAATATGGAATTGTTAATTGCAAATTACATATTTTTTTTTAAAAACAACTATGTGTTTTTTTTACACCAGTTGATTCCTCTCATTATTTTGTACGTAAAAGTATTAAGGTAAGATAATCGAAAAATGAATATTTTACAAGATATTTTACGGTTTATGTAAAATTAAGAAATTATTTCAAGTCTCATAACTCAAAAAGTACTTAACGAAAAGGTACTTAATTATAGTGTTTTGGAAAGCACTGGAGATGAGCTACAAGAATGTGTAATAAAAAATAAGGGGTTCCATTTAAAAAAATTAAATTGAAATCTCCTTAATGCCTTATCTTGAAATCTCCTTAATGCCTTCATCTATAAAAATATCGTTTGTATCATACGATGTCCCCCTCTGTGTCAAACATCTTTTGGTATAAGAATTTTTTCATAGCTCTTCAACTTTAGCTAATATTCACATCGGTCACTTTATATGAATCACCCTGTATACACACACACACACACACACACACACACTTTTACACACACACACACACACACACACTTTTACACACACACACACACACACACACTTACACACACACACACACACACTTACACACACACACACACACACACACACACACAGAGTGATTCATTTTAATCTCAACAGGCAAATATTTTGAAAAATATGCGAGATACGAAAAAATGTTTCCGACAAAAGTTATATGGTTTTAAAGGAGACATAAGATGGTGTCATTAATTTGACCTTAAATAGTTACTTGAAGGTCACGTGAAGGTCAACCTCAATTTTTTAAATGCAACCGCCTATTTTTTATTACATATTCTTGTAGCTTATCTCGAGAACTTTCCAAAAAACTAATTAAGTTAGTTTTCATTATGTACTTTCCGAGTTATGAGGCTTGAAATCGTTTCTTAATTTTACAAAAAACGGTAAAATATCTTGTAAAATATTCATTTTTCGATTATCTTACCTTAATACTTTTATGTACAAAATAATGAGAGAAATCAATTGGTGTAAAGAAAACACATAATTGTTTAAAAAAAAATGTAATTTGTAATTAACAATTACATTTTTTTTTTCGAAACAATTATGTGTTTTCTTTACACCAATTGATTCCTCTCATTATTTTGTATATGAAAGTATTAAGGTATGATAATCGAAAAATGAATATTTTACTAGATATTTTATGGTTTATGTAAAATTAAGAAATTATTTCAAGCCTCATAACTCGAAAAGTACGCAATGAAGAAATACTTTATTATAGTGTTTTGGAAATCTCTCGAGATAAGCTATAAGAATACATAATAAAAAATAGGGGGTTCCATTTAAAAAATTAACCTTCATGTGACATTTTTGCTTATTACTTAATAATTATTGCGAATTTTGCAAAATGGTAGAGGACTTTTCTTCTTAGTTTGACCCAATCTATCATCACTTTTCATTTGGTCCCTCACGAATCGGACACCCTGTATATGTATATGTATGTTATATGTATATATATATATATATATATATATATATATATATAATTATATACTATAGAACTATAGAACTATATAGAATTATACACACTTATATATAATTATGTACATAGATAATCTTTCTCTGCATAACCATAACTTGTATGAATAGATTACTTGTAGGAATAATTTAGACGTTTTATGGAAATAGGAAAAGAGTAACATTATATTTGTAAAAACTGGAAATATATTTTGAGTTGTGGGAGGATGGACTATATGGCCCATATTCTGAATCCTCTTTTATCGATAAAAGTGCCTCTAAAAGTGACATATAAGCCTTCTGATTGGCTACAGGCCACTTTTAGAAGCATTTTTATCGATAAAAGAGGATTCAGAATATGGGCCTATATGTTGATAATGCTGCCTTATAAAATAATATTTGTTAAGATACGCAACAAACTTTTATGGTAATTATTATATTATTATTATTTCCTTATTACATACATCTGTAAGTTATTTCTAATTTTTAACTTCTTTTTTTTCTTTTAGATCTAGTAATAGTTAAATTTTAATTTTAAGATGTAATACAATGACAGAATTGCAGCATGTCTTATCATTCAATTAAATCTGAACTTCAGAAACTTTTTTTGATTCTTTATACGTGAAACGAAATTTTATTTTATAATAAAGAATAATGCAATAATAATGAAATCTATAACAGTAAATATGTAATGATAAAAACTTAATTAAATCAATAATAATTTTGACTTGTAATATATAGTAATATAGTATACAGGAACTAAAAGAGACAAAATAATTTAATACCTACGGAAAAAATACGTATTGGTGCGAATACGTATAAAGTTATTAGTAGAATTTTTCATGTAGGTAAGAATATAATCAATGGACATTACACAAACATTGTACATACTAAAAGTACCGAATAGCAATTAATAAATGATTTAGTAATACAAAAGTGTAGTTGGCCTCGAAATGCTAAAAATGCGTATATATTTTTTGCAAAAAAGATATAAATTTTACAATAAAGTGTGAAATCCCTCTAAGAAAACCTTATAAAGGTAAAGAAAGTACGCCAAATACATAAAAAATATTCCACCTTCTATGCAACGAAACGTTTAATAAAAAAATATCGCTATAAATAATTGATAAAAATTTTCCCTCAAAAATTATACAGGGTGGTCCTCGTAAAGGTCGCCACGATTTTTAAGGCACTTACAATAATCTAACAAAGAAATGTTTCAAACAAAAGTTGTATGGCTTGAAGGGGGCCATCAGATGGTGGCAATGATTTGACCTTGGAGAGTCATTCGAAGGTCACGTAAAGGTCACCGTCAATTTCTTAAATGGAACTCCCGATTTTTTATTGCATATTCTTGTAACTTATCTCGAAGGCGTTCCAAAACATTATAATAAAATATTTTTCCCTCAAGTACTTTTTGAGTTATAAGGCTTGAAATCATTTCTTAATTTTATTGTACATAAACCGTAAAATATCTTGTAAAATATTCATTTTTCGATTATCTTACCTTAATACTTTTATGTACAAAATAATGAGAGGAATCAATTGCTGTAAAGAAAACACATAGTTATTTTTAAGAAAAAATATGTAATTGTTAATTGCAAATTACATATTTTTTCTTAAAAACAACTATGTGTTTTCTTTACACCAATTGATTCCTCTCATTATTTTGTACATAAAAGTATTAAGGTAAGATAATCGAAAAATGAATATTTTACAAGATATTTTACGGTTTATGTAAAATTAAGAAATGATTTCAAGCCTTATAACTCGAAAAGTACTTGATGAAAAAATATTTTATTATAGTGTTTTGAAAAGCTCTCGAGATAAGCTACAAGAATGTGCAATAAAAAATAGGGAGTTACATTTAATAAATTGACGGTGACCTTTACGTGACCTTCAAATGACTCTCCAACGTCAAATCATTGCCACCATCAGATGGCCCCCTTCAAGCCATACAACTTTTGTTTGAAACATTTTTTTGTTAGATTATTGTAAGTGTTTTAAAAACCGTGGCGACCGTTACGAGGACCACCCTGTATATAATTTTCCTAAAAAAAAATCAAAACTAAATATGAAATCAATAATTAACTATCCAAGTACATTGCAGAAATTGATAGGATTTGTAATTTGAAATAAATTTATCAAATTCTATCTTGCATTTATGGATTATAGATTCTCGACAAAATGAAAATGATTTTCAAAATAAGTTCAATACTTTGTATGATATATAAAAATACATTATTATGTGGGATCCAAATAAATATTTGTACAATATATGAAATAGCACTAATATATTGCGGGTTTTATATTAGATTACAAATAGTATGTCAAAATTTAACACTTACTGCAATAACATTGATTGTATTAATCGCCAATTTTGAATTTAAAAGAGAAAAACTAATTGACTTGTTTTAAGATCATAAGTAAATCTGGAATTAAAGGATTTAAGAAAAATTACATACAAAAATTTTACCCGAGTTGTATTACAATTTACGCATTTTTATTATTATGAAATATTTAATTTTGAAATTAATCATAAGCTTTGCCAAGTAAATTCGGAACTAATAAAATTAAGACCAAAACGACTTACAAAAACTTGGCTCGGGTCACATTATAATATACATAATTTTACAAATTTACAAATATACATAATTTTACAAAGTTTGCGAAATTATATACATGTAATTAATTTCAATTATAGATTAATACGACCCGAGCACGCCAAGTTTTTGTAAGTTGTAATGTATATAATTTAAAAAAAAAAACGTTTTACAGAAGTTTTACATCGCATAGTCTTTAACCAGTTCACTGGTACATCCGAAATCAACGTTTTGTGCCAAAACTGGTGAGAACAAACAAATTCGTATTTTACATGAAAGTTTATTTATAATAAGGGATTTTTTGCGTCGCTGGTGACGAATCAAGGGTCGAAATTTCAAAATTCAAAATGGCGAATTCAATATGGCGAACTAATTTTATTTCATTATGGAGAAGATCAAATTCGATATGTTCGCGTTTTTCGAGTCTCTTATGATGAATCTATAGACAAAATTGCAAAATTTAGACTGGCAGATTCAATATGATGGTTTCTTGTGATTAACTTTGATATTCCATTATGGAAATGTTTTTGGAGGCTTGCCCCGGCCCTATCTTAGGGTCCATCCGCCACTGCTATTTGGTACAGATATACTAGAGGGATCTTGGGGGATGTGGTCTCTACGGCGTTGTGCTCGTCGGTGCCGTTTCATACGGAAGGCCAGTCGGAAGCCAGCATGCACGCGAATACTTCCACCGGCACTTATTTGGTCAGCGAGCGACCTTTCAGGGATCCTCCATGGCAATCGGCATTGCATCCATCGAGTGAGATTCCAACATCGCTCTGGAGTCGCATATCACTGTGTTAAAAAGCAGCATTAGGTGTGAGGTCTGGATAGCTCAGTGGTCTAGAGCAGTTGCCCGGAAAGCGAAAGACTCGGATTCGATTCCCGATCCAGCCATTTGCGCCTTACATATTTTTCTAGTCTGCGAATATTGTTTTCTAGCAATTATTCGTTAGGCTGAAAAATGTGTGAATGCTCTCTCCACAGGATATGCGTCAATGCCGTTGCTACGGATGGATTCTGTCGCTCGTTAATCAAATGGGCGTTTCTGGAAAAGATCGAGAAAAAGATAGGGATGTATGTGGGAGGAGCTCAGACGTGTCTTTACGCCCATTTGATCAACGAGCGACAGAATCCATCCGTGGTAACGGCATTGACGCATATCCTGTGGAGAGAGCATTCACACATTTTTCAGCCTAACGAATAATTGCTAGAAAACAATATTCGCAGACTAGAAAAATATGTGAGGCGCAAGTGGCTGGATCGGGAATCGAACCCGAGTCTTTCGCTTTCCGGGCAACTGCTCTAGACCACTGAGCTTTCCAGATCTCACACCTATAATGCTGCTTTTTAACACAGTGATATGCGACTCCAGAGCGATGTTGGAATCTCACTCAATGGATGCAATGCCGATTGCCATGGAGGATCCCTGAAAGGTCGCTCGCTGACCAAATAAGTGCAAGTATCACACTCGGTACGTTTTTTGGTCGCAGATAACGGATTAGTTCAAGATATTCAAACTTGAACATATCGAATTTGAATCTTCTCTAATAGAATAACAAATATAATAATAGAATAACAAAATTAATTCACCATACTAAATCCACCATTTTGAATTTTAAAATTTCGATCCCAAATTTGTCATCAGCGACCCGAAAAATGTGGGTATATCAAGTTTCATGCAAATCCGTTGAAAATTGGCAAAGTTATTCATAGATGAGCCATTACCAGTTGTGGCACTTTTTTTTGGCCATATATGAGCCATTACTAGTGAACTGATTAAATCGAAGTAAGTTATGAAAACTTGGTGAGCCCGCGCGGATCGTTTACATTATAAACAAATATATCCCCAATAAAATGTAAAATCTTAGACATTATGTAATTAAATATTAATCTGTGTTTGATTACGATCCGGGCACGCCAAGTTTTCATAACTTACTTTGATTTCAAGACTGTGCGAAAACTTGCGTAAAACGTTTTTTTTTTTAAATTATATACATTATATTTTTTTACATATTTTTTTTAAATTATATACATTATATTTTATATACAGGGTGGGGCAATAACTATTAGGACCTTAAATATCTTCGAATCTATAAGGCCCAGAGGAAGATTTGTGTAACAAAAATTGTACGGTACGAAGGGGGCTATCATAATAGCGATAATAATTTTGGTCCAAGTGGAGGCGCTTCGGAGATACCAAGGTCATCTTCATTTTTTTAAATGGATCCGATATGTTTTTTTTCCATAATATGATAGAGGAACTCGAAACAAGTTCAGAACTCACGACACAAGATCATTGAACAAGATTTAAAGTAAAGAAAAATCGATAGAAATACATTTTTATTATTAAATGAAATTTACGTTTACAAAAGCTGTTCGAACGGATACATTGTGCATGATTGACTGACTTTTATTTTCATTTCATTTTAATCTTATTTCAACCCATTTTCATGTCTAGTTTATCCTGAGAACTTGCTCAAATATCTTTCAGCAGTGATCTTTACAAAAGATGTTCGAAGTGATGGCCATTATTATCGATGCAAGACTGGATTCTTCCGATTATTGATTGGCTTGCTCTTTTAATAACGTCAGGAGTTATTAATGTACAGGCTGTAATAATCTGTTGTTGCATGGCTTGAGGTGTAGTTGGTTCTTCTTTATAGACCATGTTCTTTAGGGTTCCCCATAAAAAGAAATCTAGTGGTGTCAAGTTTGGCGAACGAGCTGGCCACGCTACACGACCCCCACGTCCAATCCAGCGATTTGTAAATTTTTCATTCAGTTTATTTCTCGCAACCAATGAAAAATGAGCTGGGCATCCATCGTGCTGGTACCACATTGTTCGTCGTGTAATTAAAGGCAAATCTTCTAACAAAGGACCTAGAAAATGCTCTAGAAAATTAGCGTAGCTATTGCCATTTAGATATCCGTCAATAAAATAAGGACCAATAATTTTGTCGCCTATGATACCGCACCATACATTTAAAGACCATTGTCTCTGATGTTCGACCTGCCGCAGCCAATGAGGATTTTCCACTGCCCACATATGCATGTTATGCAAATTAACGTTCCCGTGATTAGTGAAGGTTGCCTCATCAGTGAATAAGACGGTATCGAAAAATGATTCATTGTTTCGAATCTGTTGTTGAGCCCATTGACAAAATCTAACACGATTCACAAAGTCCATCCCATGCAATTCTTGGTGAAGGCTAAGATGATATGGATGGAATTTGTAACGATGCAAAATGCGGAGTACGCTCCTCTTACTAACACCAGATTCTCGTTCAATTTGTCGCGAACTAACGTGAGGATTTCGAGCAACCATTGCGAGGACACCAACTTCATTCCCTTCATGGGTTACTCTTTTTTCACGTTCACTTTTACGATTATTTAAACTACCGGTTTGTCTAAGTTTATCGCACACATTTTTAAATGTTTGAAGGCAGAATGCGATTAGGATATCGTTCAGAATACAAAATTTTTGCTCGCACAGAATTTTGTTAACATTCACCATAAATTAAAATCATGTCAACTTGTTCTTCAAATGGATACATCTTGCACGATTGACTGATTTGTCGATACTAATCTTGTCATGTTTACTTTTATTATTACGGTGAACTTATTAAGATGTCCTTCAAAGAGTGTTTGTTTACATTGAAGTCATAATACGTAAACACTATTTTCACTGCTGAAAGATATCTGAGCAAGTTCTCAGGATAAACTAGACATGAAAATGGGTTGAAATAAGATTAAAATGAAATGAAAATAAAAGTCAGTCAATCATGCACAATGTATCCGTTCGAACAGCTTTTGTAAACGTAAATTTCATTTAATAATAAAAATGTATTTCTATCGATTTTTCTTTACTTTAAATCTTGTTCAATGATCTTGTGTCGTGAGTTCTGAACTTGTTTCGAGTTCCTCTATCATATTATGGAAAAAAAACATATCGGATCCATTTAAAAAAATGAAGATGACCTTGGTATCTCCGAAGCGCCTCCACTTGGACCAAAATTATTATCGCTATTATGATAGCCCCCTTCGTACCGTACAATTTTTGTTACACAAATCTTCCTCTGGGCCTTATAGATTCGAAGATATTTAAGGTCCTAATAGTTATTGCCCCACCCTGTACATTATATTATATACATTATATTTTTTTTTAAATTATGTACATTATATATTTTTTTTAAATTATATACATTATATTAAGAAATGTTTTAAGAATTAAAAGAATCCTAATTCTCATTTAATGTTGATTTTAAATATTTTAAAAATCAAGTTACTCTGAATAAATATAAAATGCTTTTTAATTTCTTAGGGAGAATTTATGTATAATATTTCTACAATGTAAGATTGATATTTCATGGCAAATATTATGTCAAATTTACAAATTGCTCTTAAGTACTTGGCTTATAGTAATTATTGATTTCATATTTAATTCTGATATTTTATTTTTTAATACTTTTTTAGGAAAATTATTTTTGTTTTTTAGAAAAATTATTTTGTAAGGGAAAATTACTGTAAATTATTTTTATGGACTTTCTTTATTAAACATTTTGTTGCATACAAGGTAGAGTATTTTTTATGTACTTGGCGTACTTTTTTTATTTTTTGTAAGGTTTTTTTAGAGGGATATCACACCTTTTTGTAAAATTTTATATCCTTTTAAATTATCTTTTGGCGGAAAATTTTTGTAAATTATTTATAGATATTTTTTATTTTTGAAAATTGTTACTGTATGGCAAATTAGTCTTTCTACAAATCATAACTAACAGTACAGGTTTTATATTTTTGTGGTGCACCGTTTCTGAAATATTAGATTTCACCCCCAAGGAGTAGTTTTTAAAAATCGTTATTATACGCTTAATTAGTCTTTTTACAAGTCGTAACTAACAGTACAGGTTTTATATTTTTGTAGTGCACTGTTTCTGAAATATTAGATTTCACCCCCAAGGAGTGGTTTTTAAAAATTATTATACGCTTAATTTATCTTTCTACAAGTCATAACTGACAGTACAGGTTTTATATTTTTGTGGTGCACCGTTTCTGAATTATTAGATGTCACCCCCAAGGGTTGGTTTTTAAAAATTATTATTATACGATAAATTAGTCTTTATAGAAACCTTAATTAACGGTGTAGGTCCCATATTTCTACGACGCATCATTTTCGAGATATTGTTTCTCAAGAGATGGTTTTTGAAATTTGCTTTTTTAAGTGATGGTTTTTGAAAATTGTTACTATATGATAAATAATTTTTTTTAATTTTATTTAACAGCAAAAGCCGTATTTTTACGACTCCGTTTCTAAGATATTAAATTCCACTGAAGGAGTAGTTTTAAAAATTGTCACTGTACGATAAACTAATTTCTCACACGTACGTACACACATACATATACATATCACATGTATGCACGCACATGCACACATATGATTTTGTCTCTTAAAGCATTTTACACATCAAAGCAATAATCATACGCACGATGTGAACGCCGCTTGAGGGATAAACTCGCTTTGCGTGTGTGCGTGCGAGCATATGCATGTGAATCTGAACCTGGAAAAGAAAGAGAAGAACGAAAAATATCACAATTCTGATATTCGATCATCACTTCTCAGGATTGATTGCATCGATTTTATTGAAACTGGTCGCAATCGAAAGTTTATATTCATATTATATCATAAAAGTGTCGTTAGATGTTTTATTACGGCTTTAGTTTATTAAATATCTTAACCGAAAGTTTATTTGACGTGAAATTTCGGATAAACTACTTGGTAGCGCCGCCGCGTCGAGAACAGTGACTCTCAATGCTTGGATCCTGTTTTTTATGTACTTGGCGTCGCTACCGCGTTGCTCTTGAATATACAGGGTGTTTCATTTTAATCGCCTCAGGCAAATATCTCGAAAAATATGGAAATTATGAAAAAATGTTTCGGACAAAAGTTATATGGTTTCGAGGGAGCCATAAGATGGTATCATTGGTTTGACCTTGAAGAGTCATTTGAAGGTCACGTGAAGAGTCATTTGAAGGTCACTTCAATTTTTTTAAATGGAACACCCTATATATTTTTGCATATTCTTGTTGCTTATCTCGAGAGCTTTCCAAAACACTATAATTAAGTACCTTTTTGTTAAGTACTTTTTGAGTTATGAGGCTTGAAATAATGTCTTAATTTTACATAAACCGTAAAATATCTTGTAAAATATTCATTTTTCGATTATCTTACCTTAATACTTTTATGTACAAAATAATGAGAGGAATCAATTGGTGTAAAGAAAACACATAGTTGTTTTGAAGAAGAAATATGTAATTTGCAATTAACAATTCCATATTTTTTCAAGCCCTTCGGAGAGGTCAGGCATCGGAAAGGTGATGGAGGTGAGGCGAGATACCGGAGGAGCGACGGAGGAGAGCGGAGTCGTCGACGGCGATGTTATAATTGTGGAGGGCAGGATCATCTGTGCAGACTGTCCGACTAAGGAGAGCGTAAAATGTTTTGGTTGCGGTGGACGCGGTCATATCGCGGCGAGGTGCGACAAAAGGGGAAATGCCGTAAAGGATAGTTATGCGGTAAGCGAACACTGCGATGAGAAGTATTATAAAAAGGTAAACATTAATCGTAGTGTGACAGCGATGATCGATATTGGTAGCGATTTGTGTCTAATGCGTGTGGAATGTTATAATGCATTGGATGCTCCGACTTTGTCAATCAGTCTGTGTGTGTGTGTGTGTGTGTGCGTGCACATTCACACACACACACACACACACACACACACACACACACAGATTGCTACACTCATCGTGTATAACAATCAGCTTATCGCGGCGAGCGCCCCACGTAATCGCCTTATATCGCGCCGTCCCTGCCTACTTCTCATACTCGTTCCGTAATTAGTTAACTATTTTCCTTTATAGTTTAAAAACTAAGCTTCGGGCAAAATTTTGCAAGAGGAAAAATCGTCTTAGAATTCATTCAAGAATTTGATATTTTAAAGACAAATGTTTGTTCAGAATCACTTTATACAGGGTGAGCCATTTTAATTAACGCACGCAATTATTTCGGAAACAAAGCATTTTAGAGAAAAATGTTTCAGACAAAAGTTTTATGGTTTCGAGGGGGCCATAAGAAGGTATCATTGGTTTGACCTTGAAGAGTTATTTGAAGGTCACATGAAGGTCACCTTCAATTTCTTAAATGGAACCTACTATTTGTCATTGCATATTCTTGTAGCTTATCTCGAGAGCTTTCCAAAACACTATAATTAAGTACCTTTTCGTTAAGTACTTTTTGAGTTATGAGGCTTGAGTAATTTCTTAATTTTACATAAACCGTAAAATATCTTGTAAAATATTCATTTTTCGATTATCTTACCTTAATACTTTTACGTACAAAATAATGAGAGGAATCAACTGGTGTAAAGAAAACACATAGTTGTTTTGAAGAAAAAATATATAATTTGCAATTAACAATTCCATATTTTTTCTTAAAAACAACTATGTGTTTTCTTTACACCAGTTGATTCCTCTCATTATTTTGTACGTAAAAGTATTAAGGTAAGATAATCGAAAAATGAATATTTTACAAGATATTTTACGGTTTATGTAAAATTAAGAAATTATTTCAAGCCTCATAACTCAAAAAGTATTTAACGAAAAGGTACTTAATTATAGTGTTTTGAAAAGCTCTCGAGATAAGCTACAAGAATATGTAATGACAAATAGTAGGTTCCATTTAAGAAATTGAAGGTGACCTTCATGTGACCTTCAAATAACTCTTCAAGGTCAAACCAATGATACCATCTTATGGCCCCTTCGAAACCATAAAACTTTTGTCTGAAACATTTTTCTCTAAAATGCTTTGTTTCCGAAATAATTGCGTGCGTTAATTAAAATGGCTCACCCTGTATACAGGGTGTCGCAGACCAACCGTATCAGCCGAATATCTCAAAAACTGAGCGTGGCAGACAAAAATATTTCAGACAAAAGTTGTAAGGTTTCAAGTAACGCATTACATGGTGATATCAGTATGACCTTGAAGAGTGTTGTCAAGGTCACGTGAAGGTCACCTCCAACTTTTTAAATGGGACACCCTATATGCTTTTGCATATTCTTGTAGCTCATCTCGAGAGCTTTTCAAAACACTATAATTATGTTAGTTTTCATTAAGTACTTTCCGAGTTATGAGGCTTGAAATCATTTCTTAATTTTACATAAACTGTAAAATATCTTGTAAAATATTCATTTTTTCGATTATCTTACCTTAATACTTTTATGTACAAAATAATGAGAGGAATCAATTGGTGTAAAGAAAACACATAATTGTTTCAAAAAAAAAAAGTGTAATTTGCAATTAACAATTACATTTTTTTTCTTAAAAATAACTATGTGGTTTCTTTACACCAATTGATTTCTCTCATTATTTTGTACATAAAAGTATTAAGATGAAGTAATCGAAAAATGAATATTTTACAAGATATTTTACAGTTTATGTAAAATTAAGAAATTATTTCAAGCCTCATAACATGGAAAGTACTTAATGAAAACTAACTTAATTATAGTGTTTTGGGAAGCACTCGAGATGAGCTATAAGAATATGCAAAAGCATATAGGGTGTCTCATTTAAAAAATTGAAGTGACCTTCACGTGGCTTTCAAATGATTCTTCAAAGTCAAACTAATGGCACCGTCTTATGTCCCCCTCGAAACCATACAACTGTTGTCTGAAACACTTATCCCAATGTCTTTTACTTTAAGAGATATTCAGCTGCATCACTTAAAATGACACACCCTGTGTATACAGGGTGAGCCATTTTAATTAACGCACGCAATTATTTCGGAAACAAAGCATTTTAGAGAAAAATGTTTCAGACAAAAGTTGTTTGGTTTCGAGGGGGCCATAAAATGGTATCATTGGTTTGACCTTGAAGTTATTTGAAGGTCACATGAAGGTCACCTTCAATTTCTTAAATGGAACCTACTATTTGTCATTGCATATTCTTGTAGCTTATCTCGATAGCTTTCCAAAACACTATAATTAAGTACCTTTTCGTTAAGTACTTTTTGAGTTATGAGGCTTGAAATAATTTCTTAATTTTTCATAAACCGTAAAATATCTTGTAAAATATTCATTTTTCGATTATCTTACCTTAATACTTTTACGTACAAAATAATGAGAGGAATCAACTGGTGTAAAGAAAACACATAGTTGTTTTGAAGAAAAAATATGTAATTTGCAATTAACAATTCCATATTTTTCCTTAAAAACAACTAAGAGTTTTCTTTACACCAATTGATTCCTCTCATTATTTTGTACATAAAAGTATTAAGGTAAGATAATCGAAAAATGAATATTTTACAAGATATTTTACGGTTTATGTAAAATTAAGAAATTATTTCAAGCCTCATAACTCAAAAAGTACTTAACAAAAAAGTACTTAATTATAGTGTTTTGGAAAGCTCTCGAGATAAGCTACAAGAATATGCAATGACAAATAGTAGGTTCCATTTAAGAAATTGAAGGTGACCTTCATGTGACCTTCAAATAACTCTTCAAAGTCAAACCAATGATACCATCTTATGACCCCCTCGAAACCAAACAACTTTTGTCTGAAACATTTTTCTCTAAAATGCTTTGTTTCCGAAATAATTGCGTGCGTTAATTAAAATGGCTCACCCTGTATATATACAAGGTGTTCCATTTTAACTTTGCCATCGAAATATCTCGTAAACTCTAAAAGATATGAAAAAATGTTTCAGATAAAAGTTGTATGGTTTCGAGGGAGATATAAGATGGTGACCTTGAAGAGTCACCTGAAGGTCCCCTCCAACTTTTTAAATGGGACACCCTATATGCTTTTATATATTCTTGTAGTTCATCTCGAGAGCTTTCTAAAACACTATAATTATGTAAGTTTTCATTAAGTACTTTCCGAGTTATGAGGCTTGAAATCATTTCTTAATTTTACATAAACCGTAAAACATCTTGTAAAATATTCATTTTTCGATTATCTTACCTTGATATTTTAATGTATAAAATAATGAGAGAAATGAATTGGTATAAAGAAAATAACATAATTGTTTCGAAAAAAAAATGTAATTGTTAATTGCAAATTACATTTTTTTTTTCGAAACAATTATGTGTTTTCTTTACATCAATTGATTCCTTTCATTATTTTATACATAAAAATATTAAGATAAGATAATCGAAAAATGAATATTTTACAAGATATTTTACGGTTTATGTAAAATTAAGAAATAATGTGAAGCTTCATAACTCGGAAAGTATTTAATGAAAACTAACTTAATTATAGTATTTTGGGAAGCTCTCGAGATGAGCTACAAAAATATTCAAAAGCATATAGGGTGTTCCATTTAAGAAGTTGGAGGTGACGTTTACATGACCTTCAGGTGACTCTTCAAGGTCAAACTAATGGCACTATCTTATGTCCCCCTCGAAGCCATACAACTTCTGTCTGAAACATTTTTTCGTATCTTTTAGAGTTTACGAGATATTTCGATGGCAAAGTTAAAATGGAACACCCTATATATGATATAATACCTAAAAATTTACTGAAAATAGTAATTTATTTATATGAAATTAAACGAATAAATTTGCTAAAAAACAAATTTTATAATGCATATTATTACATAAGATGAAATTTTATAACAGTATATCGTCAACGCAGAGGTTATAATGAACAATTTTTGTCTTCAACAATGACCGACATAGAATTGGCGATTCTACATGAAGTACCTTGCCGAAACACTCAATTCAATATGATTTACATTCCTATGTTACATTATAATTCGGATGAATATGCGATAACTAAAATCGAACGTAAAGAAATCACATTTACAAAACTTCTTGGTAGCGGCACATTCGAAATGGTAGAAATTAATTTTTCAAGCAATGTTTCAAATTGATTTCTAGATCAACGAAACAGATAGGTGTTTTCTAATAAAGACATAAATTACATTTTTATAATAGATTATAAGTAATATAAAATTTAGATGGTCCAACGAAACAAACAAACATGGACTTTATTATATATTTTTCGTTGAATTATTTAATATAAAGTAAAATATAATATTACTTGACATTGAACTATACATTTTCTAATGAAGTACGCATGACAATTTTTGCGAAATATTTCGCAGGTATTTCAAGGAAATGTGAAGAATTTAGAAAGATCAGGCACAGAGATATCCGCTGCAATAAAAATGCTTTGAAAAGATGCTTCTTCCAATGAGAAAAAGAAATTTTTAAAGGAGGCCAGGCTTATGAATTATTTTCGACATAAACATATATTAAGATTATTGGCTGTTTGTTTAGATGAGGATTCTCCATTATTAGTGTTGGAATTGATGGAAACTGGTGATCTGTTAAAATATTTGAGAGATTGTTGTGCAAGTGTCAGATTCATATGCTCTGCGTTTGCAAGATTTGCTCGCCATGTGCGAAGATGTTGCGTGAGGTTGTTGCTACTTTGAAGATTTGCGTTTCGTACATAGAGATTTAGCGTGTCGCAATTGTTTAGTATCTTCGAGAAATCACGAGAATCGTGTCATCAAAATTTGAGATTTTGGACTAGCTAGAGATATCTACAAGGATGATTATTATCGCGTGGTAAATACAATTATTTAAAAAAATTAATTATTAAAAAAATTAATTCTTTTGGAAATAATTTTCACTTTTTCATTATAACAGTATTGTGCATTGTTTCTTTGAGTAATATTGAATATAAATAGTTTTTATTTATATAAAGCAAGAGATAAATAAACGTTTCTCACTTTGCACGTATTCTAAAAATGAACAACTTGAACCAAAAAATTAAATTTTTGTTAAAATCTTGTTTTAGAAAGGAGAAGGTTTGTTTCCTATTCACTGGATGGCACCAGAATCTTTGATGCTCGGAATATTTACCTTCTCAAAGCGATGTTTAGTCATTTGGGGTATTAATGTGGGGTATCAAATTGGTGTAAAGAAAACACATAGTTGTCTCGAAGAAAATATATGTAATTTGCAATTAACAATTACATATTTTTTCTTAAAAATAACTATGTGTTTTCTTTACACCACTTGATTCCTCTCATTATTTTGTACATAAAAGTATTAAGGTAAGAAAAATATTATGGTAATCGAAAAATGAATATTTTACAAGATATTTTACGGTTTATGTAAAATTAAGAAATGATTTTACAAGCCTCATAACTCGGAAAGTACTTAATAAAAACTAACTTAATTATAGTGTTTTGGAAAGCTCTCGATATGAGCTGCAAGAGTATACAATAAAAAGTAGGCAGTTCCATTAAAAAAATTGAAGGTGACCTTCACGTAACCTTCATGTAACTATTCAAGGCCAAATTAATGACATCATGTTATGTCTCCCTTGAAACCATACAACTTTTGTCTGAAACATTTTTGCTAAAAATGCTTCGTGGAATAATTATCGAGGTGCGTTTTTAAAATGGGACACCCTGTATATATGTGTGTGATGACACCCTAGTGTTACACTAACGCATCTGCCGGACCGACCAGCTACCCAAACAAACTCGGCGCCTATGGGCGCTCCCAAGCGTTTCCACCGATGGGCTCTCCCACTCGTGATTCGTCCCACGCGGCACGGCTGTGGCGCGGAAGTGAGGAGGCCCAGCGGCCGCTCCAGACATATAAGCGGGCACGAGCGAGGCTTCGATACCTATTCTCATCCGACATCCGACCAGCTCACAGCCTCAGGGAGCAATCGAGGAATCCTTGCGACCTTAACAACCGATCCTGACCGTTCCTGTCGACGGAGACGGGTGTAACCTCTCCGCAGCCAGGGTGCCCCCGGCATTCGACAATCCTGACCATACCTGAATCCAGCCCTTCGCGGAATACTCGAGTCCGATCGACTCTGTTTATAACTCACGCTTGCGCCGCAATCCTAGACACGCGATCAATCCGCACCGCATCGCTCTCGGCAAGAGCCCCTATAAGACCGCGCGTAGCAAAAGAAATCCGACTCGCAGAGTACTTGCGTCCGCGACCGAAGCTATCAGTATATTTCTGCGATCAACGTGCAACACAAGTCTTGTATTGTATGGTAATCATCTTTGTTGAAGCTTAAATATATTCTGGTTTTGTTAAAAGTCAAGGGTCTCGTATGGTCGACTCTCCCTCCTACTCCCGAAACCGGCGAGCCAGACCGTGGCGTTCGGGATAGACGCATCGTTACATGGCTCCCGAGGGACCTGCTTAAAGGAGAGCCCAGCATGCGTAAATCCTCATGACTGCCTGGATTAACAACCTTTCTAAAGAACAAGACTGGAACATCTTCAACGATATAACGTCAACACCACCGGCCAAGTGGACTGCGACACCGACTTCGTTTATACTACGCCGCCAACTCGACCGACAATCCCGGAAATAATATCGTTGACGTTCTGGAAAGGAGCGAAGCGATGCCGCCATTAAGTCTGATAGAACGCATCAAGATTATCAATTAGATCTGAAAGTGGGGCCACCACTTCGACGGAAAAAAACTCACTTGCCAGAGAGAACAGAGACTCTTAGAGAGAACGGAGGAGCCAGTTATGGTCTCGAGGAAGATGCTCCTAGGACCTGCTCCTAGGATTACCAGAGCTTCTACGGGGCGAGGCACTCCTGTGGTATAAAAATAACCACGAAGCGTAGGGAAGCTGGGCCAGTTTTTGCGAACAATTCCGCAACTATTATCTGTCATCTGGATACCTGAAGCGCCTCAAGCGCGAAATTAGTGGACATTCCCAGCGATTAGGGGAATCGTTCCGAGCCTTTTCCGGCACAATACTCACTGATGCGACAAGCCGGGGGATATTCCGAGCGAGAGCAGCTGGAACAAATCTATGAGAACATGGAATACCAACTATACATTCAGCTTATCGACCAGATGTCCATGGATGATTTGCATGCAAGGGTCGCGAAGATTGAAGAGGCTAATCGCCGACGCCAGGAAACCCGATCCGAGGCGGCGCCAACGGCCAAGCCTGCGATTGGTGACATACAACCACGGTGACATACAACCGTGAGGACTGCTGCTGGCGGTGCAAACAGCGAGGTCACACTAGATTGGACTGTAAGCGTCTACCTAAGAAGTTTTGCTCACGGTGTAGCAAAGATGGCGTTCTGACCCGGGATTGTCCCATCGACGAGAAACGCGAGACGGGCCGGAGACGTAGCGGCCGTCACCCAGCCCAAATCCGAATAGAATACCGTCCTCGGCCGCACATCGAAGTGTGGATCCGCCGGCACCGATTCTCCGCTCTCCTGGATCTGGGGTCGGAGGTCTCGTGTGTCAGGGAGGAGTCCAGAAATACCCAAGAACGACCTCAAGGGCACTATATTCTCCTAGCCGACAACACCCGAGTCGAAGTCACCGAGACGATCCGTTTGCCGCTTTATTGGCAAGGAAATACTTACTGGCACAATTTCTTCGTACTGCCGGACCTCGCAAGCACAGTATTTATCGGCACCGATCTGTGAGCTAAAATGGGATTCGTCTTGTCACCACCACCCCCAAATCAGACAAATACCGCTCCGAAAACGGGTATGATCATGACAGGACAGGGCCTTAGGTTCGCCAAGGAAAAAACATCAGGCGTTTTATGGCGACAGAATTACCGAGGTTCGAATCCATCAAAGAGCCGACCGACCGAACGGAACACTGTATCCGACTAAAACCTGGACCACCCATCAAACAGCGGTACCGACCTAAAAGCCCGGCCATGCAGGCCATCATCAAAGAAGTCGATAAGATGCTCGAGGAAGGCATCATCGAACCCTTCACTAGCGTGGAGTTTGCCAGTAGTTATCGTGCGGAAGAAGGATGGGAAACACCGGTTTTGTATCAACTTCCGCAAACTCAATGCCGCTTCTGAAGAGGCCGCTTATACTCTGCCGCACATCACGGTCACTCTGAACAACTTACAAGGAACTCGGTACTTGACAACATTGGATTTGCAGAGTGGCTACTGGCAAGTACCGCTGACGATCGAGAGCCGACCAACAACCTGCCTTCACCGTACCGGGGAAGGGCCTCTTCCAGTTTACCGATGCCTTTTGGCCTACACTCGGCCCCAACCTTCCAGAGACTGCTGGATTCGGTGATAGGCCCTGAGTTAGAACCTAATGTCCCCGTATACCTAGACGACATTGTCATCGCCAATCGAACTTTTGGCGAACACCTTCGGCACCTCGGAGAAGTCTTCCGACGATTACATGAGGCGAAACTACGCTTGAACCCGGAGAAGTGTCATTTCTGCTGCGATAGCCTTCGCTACCTAACCCGTGTCGTGGATCGACAAGGCATACACATCGATTCGGAAAAAGTAAGTGCCATAACGGGATGGCATCTACCACTGTGCGCAAGGTCAGGCAGTTTCTGGGTATGGCTTCCTAGTATCGAAGGTTCATTTCAAATTTCTCTACTGTGGCTGCACCGCTCACCGCGCTCACAAAAAAGAACGCCCAATGGTCATTGGGAGACCCTGAGGACTGTGCCTTCCGTCGCCTAAAGGAGGCTCTGACCACAACACCGGTATGCCCGGATTTCGCTGTGCCGTTTCAACTACAGACCGACGCCAGCTCCCACGGCCTGGGGGCCGTATTAACACAACACTAGGCTAAAGGGGAGCGTATTATCGCATATGTCAGTCGAACCCTCAACGCTGCAGAACGAAACTATAACGCCACGGAGTTAAAGTGCCTCGCTGTAGTCTGGGGCATTCGTCGGATGCGGGATTACTTGGAGGGATACCGATTCATCGTTGTGACCGAGCTACAGCAATTCGATTTTGATATCCGGTACAGAAGAGGGGGTCAGAATTAAATGGCAGATGCACTTTCTCGGGAGGCGCAACTCAACGCAATCAAATACAGCGTGACATGTCCTTGGTACCCGCCGCCTTCTCAACGAGGTGAAATGCCGACCTACCGATCACCCGGACTTTGAGATACGGGACGGCTAGCTCTTTTAGCACATCCTCCACGACCTGGACTTCCGAGAGACATCGGCCGTCGACCAATGGAAACAATATGTTCCCCGGGATCAGCGACCGGACGTACTGCAAAGGATGCATGACGATCCGACCGCCGATCACTTGGGCGTGGCAAAAACCACCGCGCGCATAGCCCGGCTTTACTATTGGCCAGGGATGTACCGAGAAATCGCCCGGTACGTGCGAAGCTGCTTGAACTGTTTGGCTCACAAAATGCCGCAACAAAGGCAGGGAACCTGCACGCCGCACCAGTCGCCGTCCCCTGGCAACAGGTGTCCGTGGATTTGATTGGACTCTTGCCGCGATCCGCTTGCGACTATACCTGGCTCCTGACCGCACAAGACCGCTTCAGTAAGTGGGTAGAAATGGTGCTTCTATGGCGGGCTACTGCTACGAACCTGGCAACGGAGGTAACACGCCGCATTATTTATCGACACGTATGTCCGGACCAGTTCATCCCGGACAACACTACCCAGTTTACCTCACGCCAATTCCGCTGTCCTCGTTCGGTATCAAACACCGGACCTCGTCCGTTTACGCTCCGCATTGCAATCCCGTGGAAAGAGCGAACCGAACCATCAAAACAATGGTCGCCCAGTACGTCGGAGATCAACACCGAGATTGGGACCAACGCATCGATGCGTTGCAGTTTGCCATCACAGCGCGGCATGAGGCGACGGGGTACAGCCCGGCATTCCTCGTACATGGGCGTGAACTAGCACCATCGCATCCCGTCGACCGACGCCCTGCCCAGGATCCGATTACTCCAGAGACACACCGACAGGGTCTAGAAGGAGCCTACGAAGTTACCAGGATTCACCTGGCGCGGACGTTTCAGACAAGAACGCCACTACAATCTCCGACGACGCGATTGGCACCCATGTCTGGGGGATAAGGTGTGGAAGCGATAACGGCCCCTGTTAAATCACGACGAGGCATTTAATGTCAAACTCGCTCCACGATTCGCGGGTCTGATAGAAATCCGCCATATAATTTCTCCAGTAATTGTGGATCTACGAGACGAGCAAGAAAAATGGTACCGGCATATCCACATACAAGATCTAAAATCAGTATCGAACACACCGGAGGACTCCGACAGCAACGGAGAATCCAACGGAGGCACCACCTAGCCACACTCCATACTACTCGCAAACAAGTGGGGACAGCGCCATCTCTTCCCGGCATCACGAGCATCTGGACCCTAGGGTGAGACTCCTACCGGGACTTTGCCGAACAACTCTGTCCTCCCCACTACCGACTCTCCCGGATATATAAGGCGGCATGAGCGCCACTGCCGTCACCATTTGCCATCATGAGCTCGCAATTAATGTTAAAATTATTCGGAGAAATAAGCTCTGACGAGGAGGAGAGCGCGCCGCCGATTGCACCACAGTCGGACAGTCAACTACCAGGTCGCCGACTGTCGAACGACCGACAACTAGATCGCCGACAATTGGACCGCCGGCCGCTGAACAAGCGACATCGGGACAGGCGACCACCGAGCAGCCGATCGCTGACCACTAGGCAGCCAACTCTGGCAGTGACGCCCGCAGCATCGGATCCCGACGCCTTCCGGCGACGAAGTAAACAACCACCACGCTTGGACACAACGATCCGATGCGACAAACCGTCAGAAGACGATTTTCCTCGCCACCCTGCCTGGGCTCACACCCTGATGCTGAGGACGAACAATGACGGTGGCGAGGGGCAACACCTCCTATACTAAAACTCGTCATCGACCACCAAGCAGCCGACAACGATCGGGTGCTCACCTCTGGCCACCAAGCCACCACCAATATCGGTGGCCAGGCCACCAACAACGACCCGGCCACCGACCACGACTGGACCGCTCCGGCCACCAGGCCGCCATCGACAACGGCCAGGCTGCTGACAACGACTGGACCACCGACCATAATCGATCCGCTGACAGCCGGACAGCCGACCACCTGATAGCGGGCGGCTGACGACCGGATCGCCAGCTATCAGGCCAACGACCGGGCCGGCAACAGCGAGGTCATCGACTTCGATCCGATCGGTCCTCGCTGACGCACCCCCGGTGTCGGTTCGCTTAGGAGACGGAGATCCCATTCGCGAACGCAGTAATTGGCCGCAAATACAGGGTCCGCGACAGGCCAGTGGATCATCCACTTCGACACCCACGGCCGACCACGCGCAATCCGCCGCCTAACAGAATCGCCCTGAAGAGGAGGGTGATATGATGACACCCTAGAGTCACACTAACGCATCCGCCGGGCCGACCAGCCGCCCAAATAAACTCGGCGCCTCTGGGCGTCCCCAAGCGTTTCCACCGATGGGCTCCCCCCTTTGATGATTCGCCCCACGCGGCGCGACCGTGACGCGGAAGTGGGGAGGCCCAGCGGCCGCGTCAGACATATAAGCGGGCCCGAGCGAGGCTCCGATACCTATTCTCAACCGGAATCCGACCAGCTCACAGCCTCAGGGAGCAATCGAGGAATCCTTACGACTTCTTAGCAACCGATCCTGACCGTTCCTGTCGACGGAGACGGGTGCAACCTCTCCGCAGCCAGGGTGTCTCCGGCATTCGACAATCCTGACCATACCTGAATCCAGCCCTTCGCGGAATACTCGCGTCCGATCGACTGTTTATAACTCACGCTCGCGCCGCAATCCTAGACACGCGGTCAATCCGCGCCGCATCGCTCTCGGCAAGAGTCCCTGTTCGCGCGTAGCGAAAGAAATCCGACTCGCAGAATACCTGCGTCCACGACCGATAACTCCGACCGATTAGGCTAAGCTATCAGTGTATTTTTACGTTCAACGTGCGAGTCTATTGTATTGTAATCATTTTTGTTAAAGCTTAAACATATTCTGGTTTTCTTAAAAGTCAAGAGTCTCGTAAGTTCGACTCCCCCTCCTACTCCCGAATCCTGGGAACCGGCAAGCCAGTCCGTATGTATATATATATATATATATATATATATATATATATATGTATTTATCCCGAATGATGTAAAAAATTCATACATGATAACTGTTATAAATTTAAAACTAATTATATTATTATAATTATATATTCACAACTATAATTATAGAGAATACTATTCGTGTTTCCTCTTTCACTCATAACTTTTACAATCAGTTTGTAATTATCGGTCATATATAATGTCGAAAATTAATTATATTTCCAAATTGAAAAAATATTGTTTATATGTATAAACAACTGACTGTTATTTGTCAATTTGTCAATTAATTTTTAATTATAGAATTGTGTAACACATTGCACATGAGAGCTAAATCATCGAATCGAAATTAGAAATCGCTGTTGTGAGCACTGTTGTGGAAATTCAAGTTAGTTCATCAATAAAAAAGTTTGACTAGTTAAGCTGGATTCACAAAAATTTATTGATACATATATAAAAAAAGAATTCTACATATATTCTTAATATATTTCATTTTTCATAATACGATATTAACATTGCAATTTTTTTTAATCTTATAATATCACAATATCATCATAGAAAAAAGTTAAAAAATTATTTATGTATGATTTTAAAATACGTATATTATAAATCATAAATTTTATTATACACATTATCGACCAGAAAATACTTCGTGCATAACAGCGATATCAGTAGGATAATTTTTTGCCAAACTTTCAGTTGGTACGTAATAAGTGCCTTCAAAATGAGAAAAATATTTTATCTCTACATTATTCATCCATTTTGGTACAACTTGATACAGTATCTAATACTTATACTTGAGACAACTTGATACAGTATCTAAAATAAAAAAAAATATATTTTATATATTTATGCGCTTGTATAAAAAGATGAAAAATCATATAAAATATATAATTTATAAGCAGAGCTTAGATCTCGGTGCCGTTTTCCCCACTCTAAGTGTATTCTATTAGCGGTCAAGCGCCGCGAAAAGCAATACCGTCTATGCCAGTCTAGTGATGGTAGCAAAGAGGATCTACCGTCGCGTAGAAAATATACAGGGTGATTCATTTTAATCTTAACAATATTTTCAAAAATATGCGAGATACGAAAAAATGTTTCAGACAAAAGTTACATGGTTTTAAACAAGATATAAGATGGTGTCATTAATTTGACCTTAAATAGTTACTTGAAGGTCAGGTGAAGGTCACCTTCAATTTTTTAAATGGAACCGTCTATATTTTATTCCTCCGTCTATATTCCTGTAGCTTATCTCCAGAGCTTTCCAAAACACTATAATTAAGTTAGTTTTCATTAAGTACTTTCCGAATTATGAGGCTTGAAATCGTTTCTTAATTTTACATAAACCGTAAAATATCTTGTAAAATATTCATTTTTCGATTACCTCATCTTAATACTTTTATGTACAAAATAATGAGAGGAATCAATTGGTGTAAAGAAAACACATAGTCATTTTTAAGAAAAAATATGTAATTGTTAATTGCAAATTACATTTTTTTTTCGAAACAATTATGTGTTTTCTTTACACCAATTGATTCCTCTCATTATTTTATACATAAAAGTATTAAGGTAAGATAATCGAAAAAAGAATATTTTACAAGATATTTTACGGTTTATGTAAAATTAAGAAACGATTTCAAGCCTCATAACTCGAAAAGTACTTAAACATAAAAAATATTCTACTTTGTATGCATCTCTTTAATAAAAAAGTTCCTTAAAAATAATTTTTTACAGTAATTTTCCCTCAAAAAATCATTTACCTAAAAAACAAAACATCAACAAATAATTTTCATAAAAAAATATTAAAAAATAAAATATCAAAACTAAATATGAAATCAATAATTACTATTAGCCAAGTACTTAAGAGCAATTTGTAAATTTGATATAATATTTGCCGTGAAAAATCAATTTTATACAGATTGTTTACATTATAAACAAATATATCTCCAATAAAATGTAAAATATTAGACATTATGTAAAATATTAGACATTATATATACAATTTTAATTATATGTACAATTTAAATATTAGACATTATATATACAATTTTATACAGATTGTTTACATTATAAACAAATATATCTGCAATAAAATGTAAAATATTAAACATTATGTAATTAAATATTTAATCTGTATTTGATTACGATCCGGGCACGCCAAGTTTTCATAACTTACTTCGATTTAAAGACTGTGCGATTTAAAAAACTTGCGTAAAACTTTTTTTTTAAATTATATACATTATATAAAAAGTGTTTTAAGAATTAAAAGAATCCTAATTCTCATTAAATATTTTAAAAATCAATTTTCTCTGAATAAATATAAAATGCGTTTTAATTTCTTAGGGAGAATTTATGTATAATATTTCTACTGTATAAAATTGGTATTTCACGGCAAATATTATATCAAATTTACAAATTGCTCTTAAGTACTTGGCTAACAGTAATTATTGATTTCATATTTAGTTTTGATATTTTATTTTTTAATATTTCTTTATGAAAATTATTTTTGTTTTTTAGAAAAATTATTTTGTAAGGTAAAATTACTGTAAATTATTTTTATGGACTTTCTTTATTAAACATTTTGTTGCATACAAGGTAGAGTATTTTTTATGTACTTGGCGTACTTTTTTTATTTTTTGTAAGGTTTTTTTAGAGGGATATCACACCTTTTTGTAAAATTTTATATCCTTTTAAATTATTTTTTTGGCGGAAAATTTTTGTAAATTATTTATAGATATTTTTTATTTTTGAAAATTGTTACTGTATGGCAAATTAGTCTTTCTACAAATCATAACTAACAGTACAGGTTTTATATTTTTGTGGTGCACCGTTTCTGAAATATTAGATTTCACCCCCAAGGAGTAGTTTTTAAAAATCGTTATTATACGCTTAATTAGTCTTTTTACAAGTCGTAACTAACAGTACAGGTTTTATATTTTTGTAGTGCACCGTTTCTGAAATATTAGATTTCACCCCCAAGGAGTGGTTTTTAAAAATTATTATACGCTTAATTTATCTTTCTACAAGTCTTATTTAACGGTAGGGGGAGTTCCCCTAGTAGCGGACACTTAAGGTTTTTTGTAGATAAATTAAAAAAATGTATTTTATTTCTTTTATATTTTGCATTAATTATTAGTTAACAATATTAGAAATGAGAATAAATGAACGGAATAATCAACTTTTTTATAATATAATATTTAAATCAGTGTCAAACTTTGGTATAAAATTTTGTACGATCTTGAAGTGGCGCCTAGTACCGGACATGGTTAAAATAGATCCCCTAAACACCGTATAATTTCAAAATAATTTATAATGATCACAAATATAATTATCAGAACACTCAGGGATATCAACATATGCCTCGTGAGCCCATTCCTGGCAGCTGGAGTATTGAATTCAATCTTTTTCATTGTTCTCTAGGCAAACTACACAGGTAGTGTCATCGTTTGTATGTTTAGATGTTAGTGTTCTAGTTTTCTTTATCTTCTTTGATCGATTCGTCTTCTTTTTAAACTTATTTCTTCATAGACATGCAATACTGACATTTTTAGTATCTGGCAAGATTAGAACAAAATATTCTATCCGGGCCAGGGGACAAAAAATGTATTAAAAAATAACGAATTCGTAAAAACTAGTTTACTTTATGCAAAAAGCACATAGATATTTGAAAACTATTTATCAAAATACTTCATAATACAAGAACATGTATTGTAGACAACAAATCTTCGTAAGTATGACCTGTTTCTAAATTATACAATGCAACGTTTTATCTTCAAACGCATCGATTAACAGTCCTCTTAGCTTGCGTATGCAAATCTGGAGTGTGTCGCATCCTGCACGTGGATCACTATACTTTCTCCGCCCTGTCACCGAAATTACCACCCGATCGCGTTTTTATTCGCATAGATATGACATATGTCCGGTACTAGGTGCCGTCCGGCGCTAGGGGAACTTCCCCTATAAGTTTTATATTTTTGTGGCACACCGTTTCTGAAACATTAGATTTCACCCCTGAGGGGTGGTTTTTAAAATTGTTATCATACGCTAAATTAGTCTTCGTAGAAATCTTAACTAACGGCACAGGTTTTATATTTTTGTGATGCACCGTTTCTGAAATATTAGATTTCACCCCCAAGGGGTAGTTTCTAAAAATTGTTATCATACGGTAAATTAATTTTTCTACAAGTCATAACTAACAGTACAGGTTTTATATTTTTATGGTGCATCGTTTCTGAAATATTAGATTTCACCTCCAAGGGGTGGTTTTTAAAAATTATCATTATACGCTAAATTAGTCTTTGTAGAAATCTTAATTAACGGCATAGGTTTTATATTTTTGTGGTATACCGTTTCTAAACTGTTAAATTTCATCCCCAAGGGGTGGTTTTTAAAAATTATCATTATACGGTAAATTAGTCTTTTTACAATTCTTATCTAACGGCACAGGCTTCATGTTTTTGTGGTGCACCGTTTCTGAAATATTAGATTTCACCCCCAAGGGGTGGTTTTTAAAAATTATCATTATACGCTAAATTAGTTTTTGTAGAAATCTTAACTAACGGCACAGGTTTTATATTTTTGTGGTATACCGTTTCTAAACTGTTAGATTTCATCCCCAAGGGGTGGTTTTTAAAAATTGTTATCATACGGTAAATTAGTCTTTCTACAAGTCATAACTAACAATACAGGTTTTATATTTTTGTGGTGCACCGTTTCTGAAATGTTAGATTTCACCCCCAAGGGGTGGTTTTTAAAAATTGTTATCATACGCTAAATTAGTCTTCGTAGAAATCTTAACTAACGGCACAGGTTTTATATTTTTGTGGTGCACCGTTTCTGAAATATTAGATTTCACCCCCAAGGGGTGGTTTTCAAAAATTATCATTATACGGTAAATTAGTCTTTTTACAATTCTTATCTAACAGCACAGGTTTTATATTTTTGTAGCACACCGTTTCTGAGATATTAGATTTCACCCCTAAGAGGTGGTTTTTAAAAATTATTATTGTATGGTAAATTAGTCTTTGTAAGAAACCTTAATTAACGGCGTGAGTTCCATATTTCTGCGACGCATCATTTTCGAGATATTATTTTTCATCCTCAAGGGGTGGTTTTTTAAATTTGCTTTTATAAGGGATAGTTTTTGAAAATTGTTACTATACAATAAATTACTTTTTTTTTAAATTTTATTTAACAGCAGAAGTTCCGTATTTTTACGGCTCCGTTTCTAAGATATTAAATTCCACCCCGAAGAGATAGTTTGTAAATAGTTTTGAAAATTGTTACTGTACGATAAATTAATCTCTCACACGTACGTACACACATACATATACATATCACACGTATGCACGCATATGATTTTGTCTCTTAAAGCATTGTACATATCGAAGCAATAATCGTATACGCAGCGGTGTGAACGCCGCTTGAGGAACAAACTCGCTTTGCTTGTGTGCGTGCGAGCATACGTACGTGAGACTGAAGAAAATCCGGGATAACGTAAAATGTCACAATTTTGATATACGATCATCATTTCTCGGGATTGACTGCACCGGTTTTATTCAAACTGGTCGCAGTCGAAAGCTTATATTCACATTACATAATAAAAGTGTCGTTATATTTTTGATTACGGTCTTAGTTTCTGAAATATTTTAATCGAAAGTTTACATGACGCAAAATTCCGGAAAAAGTACTTGATAGCGCCGCGTCGAGAGCAGTGACTCTCAATGCTCGGATCCTGTTTTTTATGTACTTGGCGTCACGACGCTACCGCGTCGCTTGATGAAAACAACTTAATTATAGTGTTTTGGAAAGCCCTCGAGATAAGCTACAAGAATATGTAATAAAAAATAGACAGTTCAATTTAAAAAATTGAGGGTGACCTTCACGTGACCTTCAAGTAACTATTTAAGGTCAAATTAATGACACCATCTTATGTCTCCTTTAAAACCATATAACTTTTGTCTGAAACATTTTTTCGTATCTCGCATATTTTTCAAAATATTTGCCTGTTAAGATTAAAATGAATCACCCTGTATATATATACAGGGTGGGCCATTTTAATCTATGCACCCAAATTTCTTTGTACCTAAGACAGATACGGAAAAATGATTCAGACAAAAGTTTTATGGTTTCGAGGGGGCCATAAGATGGTATCATTGGTTTGACCTTGAAGAGTTATTTGAAGGTCACATGAAGGTCACCTTTAATTTCTTAAATGGAACCTACTATTTGTCATTGCACATTCTTGTAGCTTATCTCGAGAGCTTTCCAAAACACTATAATTAAGTACTTTTTTGTTAAGTACTTTTTGAGTTATGAGGCTTGAAATAATTTCTTAATTTTACATAAACCGTAAAATATCTTGTAAAATATTAACTTTTCGATTATCTTACCTTAATACTTTTACGTACAAAATAATGAGAGGAATCAATTGGTGTAAAGAAAACACATAATTGTTTCTAAGAAAAAAATATGTAATTTGCAAGTAATAATTACATATTTTTTTTAAAAACAACTATGTTTTTTCTTTAGACCAATTGATTCCTCTCATTATTTTGTACATAAAAGTATTAAGGTAAGATAATCGAAAAATGAATATTTTACTACATGTTTATGTAAAATTAAGAAATTATTTCAAGCCTCATAACTCAAAAAGTACTTAACGAAAAGGTACTTAATTATAGTGTTTTGGAAAGCTCTCGAGATAAGCTACAAGAATATACAAAAATATATAGGGTGTTCTGTTTAAAAAAATTGAAGTGACCTTCACTTGACCTTCAAATGACTCTTCAATGTCAAACCAATGGTACCATCTTATGGCCCCCTCGAAACCATACAACTTTTGTTCAAAACGTTTTTCTCTAAAATGCTTAGTTTTTGAAAGAAAAGGGGTGTACGTGTGGTCTAGGACACCCTGTATATACAGGGTGTCAGGAGTATATGTATAAAAAAAACCATAAGTAGATCTCGTTAAACTGAATTTAAACTGAAAAAAGTCTTTTATCATTTTGCAAAAACTACGTATAATTTCGAGAAGCGGTGATTGTGGAGGAATGGAGCCTTCGCCGTGCGCCTACACACTCATCGCTCCTCCCCTCCCCAATCACCGTTTCACCGCGCGCTGCCATTATGTTACAGTGAGACCGCCTTCACCGCCACGCACTTCTAGCCACGCGCATTGGCCGATCTTCTTTAATTAATTTTTCGTTAATTATTGCGAATATCGTAAAATAGTATAGGACCTTCCTTCTTAATTTGAGCCAATCTACCTTCACACTTCGGGACTGCGAAAAATTTCCTGACACCCTATATATATATATATATATATATATATATACATATACATGTACATGTACATATATGTACAGGGTGAGTCATTTTAATCGATGCACGCAAATATCTCGTAAAGTAAGCAAGATGGAAAAAAGTGTTTTATACAGAAGTTGTAGGGTTCAGAGGGGAACATCTGATGGTAACCTTGACTCTGACCTTGGAGTTCAATTTAGAGGTCATTTTAAGGTCAACTTGATTTTTTTAAATGGAACCACCAATTTTCCATATCATTCTTGTAGCTGACGTCAAAACACTACAATAGCTTTTCAAAACACTATAATAAAATACTTTTTCATAAAATACTTTTTGAGTTATGAGACTTAAAAAAACGTATGCTGCGCGTAACACAGCAGACGTGAGGCGCCGGGCAGCAAATACCACTAGCAGTTCAATGGCGCTACCGCTACGCAGCATACGATTTTCTCGTATGCAATATTCAGCTTGGAGATTATAATTATGACATTCCCAATCAAACTGAGTTTAAGTGAGTTCTCTAAAATTACGTTTTATGTTATTTTATGCCAACTTATGATCACATATTCATTTAAATAAAAAATTCGATGCTTAATTGATTCCAGCACTAAAGCAAGACGTTTTTCAGCAACACACTTAGAACATCGCAACGCTAATCAAGCACCCCGAATCGTGAGAGATAAGGGGACTCGTTAACCAAGCACCCTAAATCGTGAGAGGCAAGGGGACTCACGCTAATCAAGCACCCCAAAGGGAATAGAAAACTACTACGTCCACACCGTTGTTCCTGGGTAACGCTAAAAGTAGAAACAGAATTAAAAATATTGCCACGTTACGTGCAGCATACGATTTTTTAAGTCTTAACTCAAAAAGTATTTTATGAAAAAGAATTTTATTATAGTGTTTTGGAATTATCTTACCTTAATACTTTTACGTACAAAATAATGAGAGGAATCAACTGGTGTAAAGAAAACACATAGTTGTTTTGAAGAAAAAATATGTAATTTGCAATTAACAATTCCATATTTTTTTCTTAAAAACAACTATGTGTTTTCTTTACACCAGTTGATTCCTCTCATTATTTTGTACGTAAAAGTATTAAGGTAAGATAATCGAAAAATGAATATTTTACAAGATATTTTACGGTTTATGTAAAATTAAAAAATTATTTCAAGCCTCATAACTCAAAAAGTACTTAACGAAAAGGTACTTAATTATAGTATTTTGGAAAGCTATCGAGATAAGCTACAAGAATATGCAATGACAAATAGTAGGTTCCATTTAAGAAATTGAAGGTGACCTTCATGTGACCTTCAAATAACTCTTCAAGGTCAAACCAATGATACCATCTTATGGCCCCCTCGAAACCAAACAACTTTTGTCTGAAACATTTTTCTCTAAAATGCTTTGTTTCCGAAATAATTGCGTGCGTTAATTAAAATGGCTCACCCTGTATATAACTTTCTAACTTTCTATGCGAACCCAGGTATATTCCACACTTCAGACACGGGTTGGGTTAGGTTATATCTTCCGAAAGTGGAGCCCCTCCTACGGGGGGACGGAACATGCGGTGTCCCCGCATGTACTTTGCAAGACAAAGTATTAAATGTTTGTATCGGTAAAAATCCGCTTAAGGACATTCATTTGACATCATTTACAGTGTTTCTACAAAAATTCATGGCAATCGGATGTGAGTCGTTTTCGGAAGTTCAGTCAAATATTTTTAGCATTAAATGTTTGTATTGGTAAAAATCCGCTTAAGGTCATTTATTTGACATCATTTATAGTGTTTCTACAAAAATTTGTGACAATCGAGCGTGGGTCGTTTTCGGAAGTTTATTCCAGCTTAGAATTGATTCCAGAATATGTCATTTCAAGGACAATAGGGTTATTTTGAATCACCCTGTATATATATATATATATATATATATATATATATATATAAGTATATTATATACAATGCTGCTATATTATATACACTACCTTTATTGAATTTGTAATATTTTTTATTCATAATCGATATCTATATCTTCAATATTACTTCTTAAACATCGTGATAAGAAATTCATCAAGTTATTGACTTTCCAATTGTGAAGTATATCATAATGATTTATCAATTCACAGAAATTACGCGGAAGATTAAACATCATGTTTTGTATTCGCTGAAAAACGATATACATAAATAATATTTCAATTATAGAAAAGAAAGTGAAAGGAATTTTATTTATTGCTTATAAAATATTGACTCATTGACTAACGTATTATTTACAATAGTTATAATTGATCGTTATCTTCATCAATTATCTCTAATTAAAATTAATAGAAAAACTATATACAAAAATTTGCTTACCGATATATCATATAATAGATCCATGAGTAATGCAGCATTTCCCTCTCGCAATGTTCAACGGATACAGTAAGGATTTCTCCATCATATGAAAATATTCTACCGATTGAAAACCTTCTGTATAACTGGAAATAATTAAAAAATGATTTTATATACATTTATATACATATATTTATCTCAGATAGATTGAAAAGCTCTCAAGTTAAAATTATATAATGCTAACTATTTTGTATACTAACTATTTTGGTTTCCATATGATTGCCGTTACAAAACCATCGCCGTCATATCTACAGTTCGGAAAACAGCGTAAACCTAGTCTCCTAGCTATGCTATGATATACATAGCAATAGACAGAAAACATCCTTGATAATATTCTAGAATCTGTATCATTAAATTATATTAGGAAAATTATCTTAAACATTTATAAGATATAAAACAGTTATGTTTGTGCATTGCGTAACAAAATATTATAAAAAATATAATACTGTAATTTAATATAATATAAAGTAACTTACATAATTTATATATTTAGTTTTGATATCTAATGTTACCAATAAGTGATGTAATTGATGAACGCCTAATTCGGAAAACATAATTTCTTCAAGAATATACATAATTTGTTTCGATTCTGTTGGTTTCCAGAAATTATCATTGATGTTGTGTTCTCTCCAAAAAGTAAATTGCTCAGAAGATATCGAGAATGCAGAATGCTTAGGATATTTAGCTTTTAGACAGGATAGTACTTCTTGCACAATATTATTTAGCCATGTATCAATGATTGAGTAAGTTACATAAGATTGAAAATATTGTGCGATGATAGTAACTTGCCTTTCTAACTTTTTCTTTGACATGTATATAAATATGTTTTGTTTGTATATTAATCGATACTGATTTATCCAATGATAAATTAGGCCAAAATTATACATAACTGTCAAATTGGAATCGTGCCTGAAAAAAATTTACATATTTTTTAATTCTACAATATATATTTACTTTAATTTATAACGTTAATGGCAATTTGGTTCATTAAATTTTACCGTAATAGTAAATGTGTTGAAATAATTCTGTTTATATTATCCAAGACAAAACGGTAAATTATTGGATCTCCAGCTATGGAACACCGAATACTATTCAATTCCATTTTTACGAATACCTCCACCGGCACTTATTTGGTCAGCGAGCGACCTTTTCAAGGATCCTCCATGGCAATCGGCATTGCATCCATCGAGCGAGATATCAACATCGGCACCGCTCTGGAGTCGCATATCACTGTGTTAAAAAGCAGCATTAGGTGTGAGGTCTGGATAGTTCAGTGGTCTAGAGCAGTTGCCCGGAAAGCGAAAGACTCGGGTTCGATTCCCGATCCAGCCACTTGCGCCTCACATATTTTTCTAGTCTGCGAATATTGTTTTCTAGCAATTATTCGTTAGGCTGAAAAATGTGTGAATGCTCTCTCCACAGGATATGCGTCAATGCCGTTGTCACGGATGGATTCTGTCGCTCGTTGATCAAATGGGCGTAAAGACATGTCCGACCTCCTCCCACATACATCCCTATCTTTCTCTGGAATTAATATGTCCAAAAAATTTAAAATAAAAAATTTGAGAAACAAAATAATGAGAGGAATCAATTGATGTAAAGAAAACACATAATTGTTTCGGAAAAAAAAATGTAATTTGCAATTAACAATTACATTTTTTTTTCGAAACAATTATGTGTTTTCTTTACACCAATTGATTCCTCTCATTATTTTGTACATATAAGTATTAAGATAAGATAATCGAAAAATGAATATTTTACTAGATATTTTTTTTATTGTTTATGTAAAATTAAGAAATGATTTCGAGCCTCATAACTCGAAAAGTACTTAATGAAAACTAACTTAATTATAGTGTTTTGGAAAGCTCTTGAGATGAGCTACAAGAATATGCAAAAGTATATAGGGTGTCACATTTAAAAAGTTGGAGGTGACCTTCACGTAACCTTCAGGTGACTCTTTAGGGTCAAACTAATGACACCATCTTATGTCCCCCTCGAAGCCATACAACTTTTGGCTGAAACACTTTCTAGTAAAACTCTTCCTTATCGAGATATTCGATCGTGTCCAGACTTTTTTAACACCCAGTATATATATATATATATATATATATATATATATATATGTAATTACACGCATACACATACACATATTCAGAACAAATTAAAGAAATTATAAATAATAATATAATTTTTTCTATTTAATAAAGAAATATATGTAAAAAAATATGTATAAAGGAGGAAGGTCATTTATATATAACGCGTTTTTTGGTCCCCACAGGATTTTCAAAAAACAATTTTTCTTTGTATTTTATGATCATAAGGAGTATTAAAAATAGAAATAGAAATAATAGATAAATAGAATCCATTAGAAAACTATAAAAACATTATAAATAACCATGAGAAAAAAATTCGATCCATAAAACCAAAACTATTATTAGTTTAGATATAACTATCTAACAATAAGTTCTTTTATGATTATTCTTATCTAAGTCCTTTTCATGATTAATAAGTGACTAATAAAATATGATCGCTTATTATATGCTCTGCCATCATATTAATATAATTTTAGATTATAGCATGTATTATCTTTAAATAGGTGACTATATATGTAAAATACTATTAATTGTTTCCAGATTTAAGCTCCTATACAGCGTCAAAGTTGTAAAAGTTTTACTCTAGATACAATTATAATGTTCACTACACAACATCACGAGGTTTTAAAAATTGTATAAATGTTACTCATGATTAATCCTGTTGGACAGAGGAAAAAGAACTATCGAATTGTGTGCAATTATTAATAGAAAAAGCTTAAAAGATAACGCAGTGATTAATATGTCCAAAAAATTTAAAATAAAAAATTTGAAAAACAAAATAAAAAAATTAATAAAATAAAAAAAATAATTAAACTTCTTCTATGTTCATAGTAGGGCTAGTGATGTACTTTGAAGGCTTCGACATTCGAACTTTGAAGCTTCGAAGATTCTAAGCTTCGATATTAAAATCTTCGAAGATCGAAATTTCGAAGTTTCGAAGCTTCAAAGGTTTAAAATAATAATAGTT